>NW_027666814.1:75000-80000 GCF_963457725.1 Sprattus sprattus | reverse complement strand
CATGAAACCCACCAATCACAGAGCAACATGAAACCCACCAATCACAGAGCAACATGAAACCCACCAATCACAGCTCAACATGAAACCCACCAATCACAGCTCAACATGAAACCCACCAATCACAGTGAACATGAAACCCACCAATCACAGCTCAACATGAAACCCACCAATCACAGAGCAACATGAAACCCACCAATCACAGCTCAACATGAAACCCACCAATCACAGTGAACATGAAACCCACCAATAACAGCTCAACATGAAACCCACCAATAACAGATCAAAACTCCGTAGATGGTGTCTCTACAGGATGGTAGTCGCGCACATCACGCATGCTCAAGCACAAACAGTTAACGGCAGAAGGCTCAACATCAACATATAAGGCTTGTTTTAACGCAAAATGTGGTTTTATTTAACGGTATATTGAAGAATGTTGTAAACTGTTTACAGCATTAGGCAACACGTCAACATATGAGGGTTGTCTTGAGGCATAATGTGGGTGTATTAAGTTATGCAGTTGACAGTGTGGCGATGTGCACGACTACCATTGGGTAGCGATTGTTTGGGTAGTGCGCACGCGCGACTACCATCCGGAAGAGGACTACAATCCGGTAGTGACAGATTGTCGTATTTGTACATAAAAAGTTGTTTGTTTGGCATTTTTATCCTAGATATTTTAAAAGTTACCAAAAAATAGACACTGTGCAATGTAAAAACCCCTGTTATTGTAACTAAAATATACATCTGAGGGGATTTGCGAGGTGTCTGAGCTATTTATTGTTAGCATTGACGATGATGGATAGTTAAAACATTTGGGAGTTGCACGTCAGGCCACGGAGAGGTGCTCAGAGAGGGTTTGGGGAGGTACTCAGAGAGGGTTTGGGGAGGTGCTCAGAGAGGGTTTGGGGAGGTGCTCAGAGAGGGTTTGGGGAGGTACTCAGAGAGGGTTTGGGGAGGTGCTCAGAGAGGGTTTGGGGAGGTGCTCAGAGAGGGTTTAGGGAGGTGTAGAGAGAGGGTTTGGGGAGGTGCACAGAGAGGGTTTGGGGAGGTGCACAGAGAGGGTTTGGGGAGGTGCTCAGAGAGGGTTTAGGGAGGTGTAGAGAGAGGGTTTGGGGAGGTGCTCAGAGAGGGTTTGGGGAGGTGCTCAGAGAGGGTTTGGGGAGGTGCAGAGAGAGGGTTTGGGGAGGTGCTCAGAGAGGGTTTGGGGAGGTGCTCAGAGAGGGTTTGGGGAGGTGCTCAGAGAGGGTTTGGGGAGGTGCAGAGAGAGGGTTTGGGGAGGTGCTCAGAGAGGGTTTGGGGAGGTGCTCAGAGAGGGTTTGGGGAGGTGCTCAGAGAGGGTTTGGGGAGGTGCACAGAGAGGGTTTGGGGAGGTGCAGAGAGAGGGTTTGGGGAGGTGCAGAGAGAGGGTTTGGGGAGGTGCTCAGAGAGGGTTTGGGGAGGTGCTCAGAGAGGGTTTGGGGAGGTGCACAGAGAGGGTTTGGGGAGGTGCTCAGAGAGGGTTTGGGGAGGTGCTCGGAGAGGGTTTGCAACGACAGAGAGGACTCTCTGTGTCTGTGTGCGTGTCTGAGTAAACGGAGGTCAGTAAACTGGGCTTTACATCACAAAACGGCTATACAGTGGAACCCTAAACAGGCAACCATCTGCGTGAAAATAAAGCTTGTTTCCAACCCTGACTGGCTCATGATGTTATTATACGTGTCTAACTACATCCTACAGTCCTAAATGGCTGAACTGCAGGTGTAGGTGTGTTACCTGTGATGTTGTAGTATTGTGTGTGTAGGTGTGTTACCTGTGATGTTGTAGTAGTGTAGGTGTGTGTGTGTGTGTGTGTGTGTGTGTGTGTGTGTGTGTGTGTGTGTGTGTGTTACCTGTGATGTTGTATGAGTAGGTGTGTGTGTGTGTGTGCGTGTGTGTGCGTGTGTGTGTGGGTTACCTGTGATGTAGGTGTGTGTGTGTGTGTGCGTGTGTGTGTGTGTGTGTGGGTTACCTGTGATGTTGTATGAGCAGGTGTGTGTGTGTGTGTGCGTGTGTGTGTGCGTGTGTGTGTAGGTGTGTGTAGGTGTGTGTGTGTGTGTGTGTAGGTGTGTGTAGGTGTGTGTGTGTGTAGGTGTGTGTGTGTGTTACCTGTGATGTTGTACGAGTAGGTGAAGCAGTTGCCGTTGAGGGCGCAGGGCTCTTTCTCAGTGGTGGAGGGGCACTGTTTGTCCTCTCCAGGTTGCCGTATCGGAGTGGCCGTTCTCTCCCGTGTGGTGTTCCCACTGCAGGGCTGAGAGAAAACACACATGGAACCAGTCAGAGTGTGTGTGTGTGTGTGTGAGGCAGTGTGTTTGTGAGTGTGTGTGTGTGTGTGTGTGTCTGTGTGTGTGTGTGTGTGTGTGTGTGTGTGTGTGTGTGTGTGAGGCAGTGTGTGTGTGTGTGTGTGTGTGTGTGTGTTTGTGCGTGTGTGTCTCCTACCAGTGGGCATCTGCTCCAGGAGCCCCAGTCTGACAGCACGCAGTCCTCGGGGCAGGGCAGGCTGCTCTCGCGGGCGCCCAGGGGCATCTCCTCCGGGTCACACAGGTAGTCCTCCACCACGTCAGACGGCCCGTCGATGGTGTTCAGCATGCACCTGCGGACACACAGGGGCAGCATGGGAGTTACACCAGCAAAGGATCGTGGGAGTTACACCAGCAAAGGATCATGGGAGTGTTACACCAGCAAAGGATCATGGGAGTGTTACACCAGCAAAGGATCATGGGAGTGTTACACCCGCAAAGGATCATGGGAGTGTTACACCAGCAAAGGATCATGGGAGTGTTACACCAGCAAAGGATCATGGGAGTGTTACACCAGCAAAGGATCATGGGAGTGTTACACCAGCAAAGGATCACGGGAGTGTTACACCAGCAAAGGATCATGGGAGTAAGAGCACTGGCTCCATACGTAAATATTAATGTTTAAGAATGTGTATGTATATATACATTGCAAGTTTTAAGCAATGTATAAGTTCAAACTATACGATCATGCAGTGCGCTGTGCCAGTGCTGTCTGTCTTTTTGTTTGGTTTGGTTAAAATGCTATGCAACGCATTAGGTTAGCAAGTAAGGCAGTGTTTGCTAAGCCGTACTAGACAGCTAGAACTTCTACGTTGGAAAGTTGTATGCAGTCTCTGTTGCAGCATAGATTTTGTGGAATAATTGTTTTCATTGTGAATGCAGAACTTCTACGTTGGAGCCAATAAGACCCCACCAATGCACACGAGAATAAGGGGAGTTACACTATCATCGTTTACACCCACCTGACTTTTCTGGTCTGCACGCCCTCGCCACAGTTCTCCTTCAGGTCCACGTTACTGACCTTCCACACACTCCAGGGCTCCGACACCCACACGTACTGACCACAGTCACTGAGACACGGCACCACCTCATACACCTGCAACACACACACACACACACCATTACAACCCACACGTACTGACCACAGTCACTGAGACACGGCACTACCTCATACACCTGCAACACACACACACACACACACACACACACTCACACACACACACACACACACACACACACACACACACACACACACACACACACACACACACACACACACACACACACACACACACACACACACACACACACACACACACACACACACACACACACATACTGTTACAACCCACACGTACTGACCACAGTCACTGAGACACGGCACCACCTCATACACCTGCAACACACACACACACACACACACACACACACACTGTTACACACACACACCGTTACAACCCACACGTACTGACCACAGTCACTCATACACATGCATACACACACAGTCACACACACACACACACACACACACACACACACACACACACACACACACACACACACACACACACACAAACACACTCTCACACACTCTCTCACACACACACACACACACACACTCTCTCCAACACACACACTCACACACACACACACACACTCTCTTTCACACACACACACACTCTTTCTCACACACACACACACACACACACACACACACACACACACACACACACACACACACACACACACACACACACACACACACACACACACTGTGATAATATGGAGAGAGGACTGAGCTTACCTGAGCCTGGGAGGGGGATGACCAGATGAAGGAGAGACAGAGGAAGGGAGAAAGTGTTAGTGATCATCAAAACTGTGTTTACACACACACACACACACACACACACACACACACACACACACACAGCAGTCGAGTGTGGTGGGATGTCTGCTAATCATTAAAGGAGGCAGCTTATCTCTAGTGATTTCAAGTCTAAGGCCGTGAACATTATAAAAGATCCATGAACACACTCACACACGCACTCACACACTCCATATATTAGAAGATATGGCTCTATGATCCTGTAATGTAATATTCACTGAATCCCAGGGAACTCATTAAACATTCACACACACTTGAGACTTCCTGTGGAGAGTGTGTGTGTGTGTGTGTAAGAGAGTGTGTGTGTGTGTATTTGTGGGTAAGAGAAAGGAGGAGAGTGTGTGTGTTTGTGTGTGTGCGTGTGCTTGTGTGCGTGTGCGTGTGCGTGTGCGTGTGCGTGTGTGTGTGTGTGTGTGTGTGTGTGTGTGACTCACCTGGTTGACATGGTCCAGTTTGGGACAGGGTCGTCCTCCGTTGTAGGGCTTCTCTCGGAGCCACTTGGAGCGAACTTTGACCCCGCTGCCACAGGACTTACTGCAGCGTGACCAGTTGGACCACTCGCTCAGTTTACAGTCGGAGGGACAGGGGATGATACACGCCTCCTCTATGTAACCTGGACACACACACACACACACACACACACACACACACACACACACGTCAGTTTACAGTCGGACGGACAGGGGATGATACACGCCTCCTCTATGTAACCTGGACACACACACACACACACACACACACACACACACACACACACACACACACGCTCAGTTTACAGTTGGACGGACAGGGGATGATAC
>NW_027666814.1:47500-50000 GCF_963457725.1 Sprattus sprattus | reverse complement strand
ATGGACTTCAGACAAGCATGAGGAAAGATGTTGTCTAACGATGGTCTGTATGAAGGCAAGCATGAGGAAAGATGTTGTCTAATGATGGTCTGTATGAAGGCCAGCTTGTTTCAGACAGTGGCCTTGTGGAGAGACTGTCTATCAATGAGAAGAGGCAGACAGGATACGCAACATGTCAGACATGCCTAACAATGGCCGTCACGAGGCAAGAGAGTGTTAGTTAGTCAGTTAGTTAGTTAGATGGCCGACACGAGGCGAGAGCGTTAGTTAGTTAGCCAGTCAGTCATTCAGTTATATGGCGAACACGAGAGAGAGAGCGTTAGTTAGTCAGTTAGTCAGTTATATGGCGAACACGAGAGAAAGAGCGTTAGTTAGTCAGTCAGTTATACGGCGAACACGAGAGAGAGAGTGTAAGTTAGTTAGTCAGTTAGTCAGTTATATGGCAAACACGAGAGAGAGAGCGTTAGTTAGTCAGTCAGTTATATGGCCGACACGAGAGAGAGAGCGTTAGTTAGTCAGTCAGTTATATGGCGAACGCGAGAGAGAGAGTGTAAGTTAGTTAGTCAGTTAGTCAGTTATATGGCAAACACGAGAGAGAGAGTGTAAGTTAGTTAGTC
Organism: Sprattus sprattus; assembly: GCF_963457725.1. NCBI lineage: Eukaryota > Metazoa > Chordata > Actinopteri > Clupeiformes > Clupeidae > Sprattus > Sprattus sprattus. The sequence continues at coordinate 49,383 of NW_027666814.1, read as the reverse complement.
AGTTAGTCAGTTATATGGCGAACACGAGAGATAGAGCGTTAGTTAGTTAGTTAGTTAGTTAGATGGCCGACACGAGGCAAGAGAGCGTTAGTTAGTCAGTTAGTTAGATGGCGAACACGAGAGAGAGAGCGTTAGTTAGTCAGTAAGTTAGATGGCCGACACGAGAGACAGAGCGTTAGTTAGTCAGTAAGGTAGATGGCCGACACGAGAGACAGAGCGTTAGTTAGTCAGTAAGGTAGATGGCCGACACGAGAGAGAGAGCGTTAGTTAGTCAGTAAGGTAGATGGCCGACACGAGAGAGAGAGAGTGTTAGTTAGTTAGTTAGTCAGTCAGTTAGATGGCGAACACGAGAGAGAGAGCATTAGTTAGTTGGTTAGTTAGATGGCCGACACGAGAGAGAGAGAGTGTTAGTTAGTTAGTTAGTCAGTCAGTTAGATGGCGAACACGAGAGAGAGAGCATTAGTTAGTTGGTTGGTTCGATGGCGAACACGAGAGAGAGAGAGAGAGAGCGTTAGTTAGTTAGTTAGTTAGTTAGTTAGATGGCGAACACGAGAGAGAGAGCGTTAGTTAGTTGGTTAGTTAGATGGCGAACACGAGAGAGAGAGAGTGTTAGTTAGTAAGTCAGCTAGATGGCCAAGCGTTAGTGAGTTGGTTAGTAAGAGAGACATGATATCTTTGTCAGTGTTGATGCGTTTCTGTCCTCTTAATTATGAGATCATTTCAGAACATCTCGTCAGCCTGAACTCACGCTCCCTTTGAAGTCCCCGGTCTCATCTCCACACACACACACACACACACACACACACACACACACACACACATAACTCTCTCTCACTCTCATCTCCACACAATCATACACACTCTCTTTCTGGCTCTCATCTTCACACAACCACGGCTCGTTAAACCATCTGCATGCTTATTTTCCCTCTCTTGTGAAATTAATTAGATTGGGTTCATGAAAAAAAATGAAATTGTGTTTAATTGTCTTTGTTGGGCTCTCTCCCCACCTGACAAAACCACATTAAAAATGCATTAGAGCCACCTGTTTCCTCTCTCTCTCTCCTCGCACTCTCTCCTCTCCTCTCCTCTACTTCCTCTCCTTTCCTCTCCTCTCATCTCATCTCCTTCCTCTCCCTCTCGCTCCTCGCACTCTCTCCTCTCCTCTATCTCCTCTCCTCTCATCTCATCTCCTTCATCTCCCTCTCTCTCCTCGCACTCTCTCCTCTCCTCTCCTCTCCTCTGCTCTCCTCTCATCTCCTCTTTTTCCTCTCCTCTACCCTCCTCTCCTCTCCTCTCCTCTCCTCTCCTCTCCTTTCCTCTCCTCTCATCTCATCTCCTTCCTCTCCCTATCTCTCCTCGCACTCTCTCCTTTCCTCTATCTCCTCTCTCCTCACACTCTCCCCTCTCCTCTCCTCTCCTCTCCTCTCCTCTCCTCTCCTCTCATCTCATCTCATCTCCTTTCCTCTCCTCTATCTCCTCTCCTCTCCTCTCCTCTCCTCTCCTCTCCTCTCCTCTCCTCTCCTTTCCTCTCCTCTCATCTCCTCTCCTCTCCTCTCTCCTCTCCTCTCCTCTCCTTTCCTCTCCTCTCCTCTCATCTCATCTCCTTTCCTCTCCTCTCATCTCATCTCCTTCCTCTCCCTCTCTCTCCTCGCACTCTCTCCTCTCCTCTATCTCCTCTCCTCTCCTCTCCTCTCCTCTCCTCTCCTCTCCTTTCCTCTCCTCTCCTCTCATCTCATCTCATCTCATCTCATCTCATCTCATCTCCTTTCCTCTCCTCTCATCTCCTCTCCTCTCCTCTCCTCTCCTCTCCTCTCCTCTCCTCTCTCCTCTCCTCTCCTCTCCTCTCCTCTCCTCTCCTCTCCTCTGCTCTGCTCTCTCTCTCT
>NW_027666816.1:0-1000 GCF_963457725.1 Sprattus sprattus | reverse complement strand
TGATGTTCTGCCATCGCCATGAAATGGCCATTTATCAAAGGAATTGTGAGCAGATGACAGTTTATGTGTTTATGTGTTTGTTTGGTTCATTCTTCATTTTCTGTACTTAGTTATCCTCCATTTTCTGTACATAGTTATCCTCCAGCCAGTGTAGGTGTTCTGTGATGGCATGTTGTGATACGGCGCTGTGTTCCGCAGGCTCTGTATTCCGCAGGCTCCGTGTTCACTGATTCAGACCAGATTCTGCTCAGCTGTGTGTCTGGATTAAAATCCACTCCTGTATTCTACAACGTCATGCCTTTGTGTTCAGAGTGTGTGTGCGTTTGTGTGCGTGTGTGTGCGTGTGGGTTTGCCTGTGCGTGTTCAAGTGTGTGTGTGTGTGTGTGTGTGTGTGTGTGTGTGTGTGTGTGTGTGTGTGTGGACTGGGCACAGCTTGCTGAGAGAAACCCTAGTGCTCACGAGAGATAAGCCTTTTTTTTGCCCTGTCCGATGTTTTCAGTCTTCCTCACCCTCACCCTCTCTCCTTCTCTCTTCCTCTCTCTGTCCATATTTGTTTTCTCTCAGACTTTCTGTCTCTGTCTATAAATCTCTCTAATACCCTTTTTCACTCCCTCTGACTCTCTAGCTCTCTTTCTCTCTCTCTCTCTCTCTCTCTCTCATACCTCCTTACATCACTTTCTCCATCAATTCCCCCCCCTCCTCGATTCTCCCTGTCAGCTGCTTGGCTGCGTGTGGAGGCAGTCATGGAGGAAATGATCCAATCATCTCTCACCTGTCGGCCCTCCCTCCCTGCCCTTGTGACACGTCTGTAGCTCGTGGCAACCCTGACTGACAGCCGTGCGCCTGTAGCGAAAACCTCTCGCTCCCCTCTTACTCCGCCGCCATGGTTACTTGAGGAAAGCTTACACAGAGACGGTTTTCGCTCTCTCTCTCTCTGTCTCTCTCTCTCTATCTCTCTCTCTCTCTCTCCTCGGTTCTCCATTGAATCTTTTCAGTGGAG
>NW_027666817.1:57500-62500 GCF_963457725.1 Sprattus sprattus | reverse complement strand
AACAAGCTCTATTTCTATCTTTTCTCCCTTTGTTTGTTGTTTATATGCGTGTTTGTGTATTGATTTAATTTATTGGCACTTAGTTTCACAACTACTTGTAGTTTGGCGGAGTAAATAACACGTGTGTTTCCCCGTGGAGTCTGCAACCGGCGTTTGCTGGGAGTATGGCGGCCGGTGGAAGCATGGAGTTCGAAAAATTAACAAGAAAACATGGGGTAAAGGTGGAAAGTGTTGCAAGCGTGGAAGATATTAGTCTGGCAATCGGTAATATTATTGGGCACGAGAACGTGAAGTCTGCTTCACGGATGAATGGTGCGGTGGTTTTGTTTCTAAGCACGGTTCAGAAAGCCATTGAGGTAGTTGGGAAGGGGATAGTAATCCATGATTCCCTCACACAAGTCCTCCCACTTAGTACCCCCTCTAAGAAAATTATACTTTCAAATGTACCCCCGTTCATTAAAGATGAACTTATTGTTAATGAGTTACAGCGGTATGGCCGCATTGTTTCTTCCGTTCGGAAAATCCCTCTGGGGTGTAAATCGCCCCTTCTGCGGCACCTAGTGTCTTTCAGAAGGCAGGTGTATATGGTTCTTAACAGTGGCATGGATGAGTTAGAACTTTCCCTTAAGTTTAGGGTGGATGGGTTCGATTATTTAGTGTTTGCAACGTCGGACACTGCACTGAAGTGTTTCAGTTGCGGTAGAGAGGGGCACGTCGTGCGCAATTGTCCTAATAAAGGCGACAACGCTGCAAAGGAGAATACTCCAGGTGAAAGCAATGGTGCCGAGTCCTCCACAGGCGTTCCCCCTGCCACTGAGGTGGAGCCCTCGGTGAATATGACTGAGGGAAGCAGACTTGAGGGGGATGTGAAATCCGATGGTGAACTTTTTGTGCTTTGCACGGAAACAGTGGCGGGTGATGCGGCAGTGATTGAGCCTGCTGTGGCGATCTTTTTAGCTGAGGAGCTGGCTGCGGGTGGAGGTGCACCTGAAGGCAATAAAGGGCTGTCATTAGAGACACTGGCAGCTCCGCAGACGGTAGTAGAGGAGGCGCAGCCTATTGACATAGACACGGTTTTTAAAACACCGGTGAAAAGAAAGACAGACCGGGTGGAAGAAAACGTGTCTAAAATGAAGAGGGATGAAGACGCAAATGTAGAGCAGGATAGTGATGGTGAATCCATCGACTCGAACTGGTCTGATTGCTCGCAGGGGGATTTAAACCTCTCCTCCAGCGAGGATAGGAAGTACACGGCAGAGAGTATTAACAGCTTTCTGCATGACACGAAGGGGAGGCGGAAAGTTGAGGTGGAACGCTTTTTTCCGGACTGCCCGCAGTTTGTGAATGACGCTGTTTTGTTGATAAAGGAGGGGGCTTTTGCGGACCCGGAGGTATATCGCCTCCGCAAAATAATAAATAAGTTGAGAGTGAAGTTGCGTGGTGAAAAGTCCACTTAGCTTTTCAATATGTGTAACACCATCAGGATTGGCTCCTTAAATTTAAATGGTGCGAGAGAGGGTAAAAAAAGACTTATTTTGTATGATTTCATTAAACTGAAGAAAGTGGATGTCATGATGACTCAAGAGACACACAGTGATTTTAAAAATGAAACTGATTGGAGAAGAGAATGGGATGGACAGATTATAATGAGCCACAAAACTTCCCTAAGTGGGGGCGTGGCGGTCCTTTTTTCTAAGGCTTTTCTGCCCATCTCGTGCCAAGTGGAGGAGATAGTTGAAGGTAGACTTTTAAAAGTAAAGGCCATGTTTGAGGGTCACAGCATGGTTTTTCTGAATGTGTATGCCCCCACATTAGGTAGGGAAAGAGTTTTGTTTTTTAGTAAAGTCAATGAAGTACTAAAAGATTTAGAACAAGAAGATGTTTTTTTTATGGGTGGCGATTTCAATTGCACTGAAAATGACAGGCTGGACAGGAATCATCTGGAGCCGCATGTCGCCTCCCAAAAAGCTATAACACAGCTGACTAATGTCTATAGACTGTGTGATGTGTGGAGGAACCTGCATGAAGGAGATAGGCAGTATACATGGGCTCACACCAGAGATAATTATATTGCGTTAGCGCGACTTGATCGGATTTATGTATTTAGGCACCACCTTAACCTTTTACGGTCTTGCCTAATCTTGCCAACGGCTTTTTCGGACCATAGTGCAGTTGTGTGCAATGTCTCCATCGTGGCGTCAAAACACAGGAGTGCCTACTGGTGCTTTAACACGGCACTATTGGAGGACAAGCACTTTAAAGACACTTTAATTTTTTTCTGGGAGGGGTTTAGGCAGCAGAAGGCTTTCTTTACTTCCCTGCAGCAATGGTGGGATTACGGCAAAACGCAAATCAAACAGTTTTGCCAGCAGTACACTGCTAATGTCACAGGAGAAATAATTTCCTCATTGAAAGTGTTGGAGGATGAAATCCTAAAATTACAAGGGTCAACTACAAGCACAGGAGATAAAAAACACATCAAACTCCTTGATGCTAAAAAGGGCAGACTAGCAGAGCTGCTGGGTGTCAGAGCGCAGGGAGCTCTGGTCCGCTCTCGCTTTCAGAATGTCACCCAAATGGATGCCCCAACCAAATTTTTCTTTAACTTGGAAAGGAAGAATGGCCAGAGCAGGTGCATACATGCTCTACGGTCTGTGACAGGCCAGGAGCTGACCGAGCCGGCTCAGATACGTAATTGTGCAATGCGTTTTTATGCGGATCTGTACAAGAGTGAGTTGGTGCATGGTGACACTTTTGACAGTGCTTTTTTTAATGGGTTGCCCAAAGTGGCTGAGGACTCTTGTTCTGAGATGGACGAGGTTCTGACGCTACTGGAACTTGAGCAGGCTCTTATGAGCACGTCAAACGGGAAGAGTCCCGGAATTTGCGGCTTACCCGTTGAGTTCTATAAGGCTTTCTGGTCCACCATTGGACGTGACCTCCTATCAGTGCTCAGCGAAAGTCTGAAAAGTGGCTCACTACCTCTTAGCTGTCGAAGGGCGGTCATAACACTGCTGCCCAAGAAAGGGAATCTGCAGGACATAGGCAACTGGCGCCCTGTCTCTCTTCTGTGTACTGAGTATAAAATCCTGTCCAAAGCGCTGGCGATGAGACTGAAAAAAGTGTTGGCACAAGTGGTACATTCTGATCAGTCGTACTGCATACCTGACCGCTCTATCTTTGATAATATTGCCTTAATCAGAGATTTGTTGACAGTGTCTGGAAGTCTGGGGATAAATGCTGGGCTGATTTCCTTAGACCAGCAGAAGGCTTTCGATCGGGTAGAGCACCAATACTTGTGGCATACATTGGAGTCTTTGGGCTTCAGTGTGGGGTTTAGCTCAATGGTCAAAACTATGTATCATGACATCGAAAGCATTGTTAAGGTGAATGGCGGCCTCAGTGCTCCTTTTAAAGTTAAAAGGGGGGTAAGGCAGGGGTGTCCAATGTCGGGGATGTTATACTCTATTGCCATAGAGCCACTCCTCCATAACCTGCGCACTAACCTGAAAGGCCTTTCTGTGCCATATTGCAATGACTGTTTTTTTTTGTCTGCTTATGCAGACGATGTAATTGTTTTTGTGAATGATGAGGAGGATTTACAACTGTTAGAAAGTACTGTACATGAATTCCAGCTGCTGTCCTCTGCAAGGGTGAACTGGGGGAAAAGCGAAGCTCTCTTGCTAGGAGAGTGGAGAGGGAAACGCCCAGTGCTACCGGGGGGCCTGTCTTGGAAAAAGGGGGGTTTGAAGTACCTTGGGATTTTCTTGGGTGATGACACTACTGTTCAAAAGAACTGGGAGGGGGTTTTGGACAAGGTTAAAGGACGTCTGGAGAAATGGAAGTGGCTGCTTCCTCAGTTGTCTTACAGGGGACGCACGCTCATCATTAATAACTTGGTGGCCTCTGCACTTTGGCACAAATTTGCATGTGTTGAACCTTCTGTCAGTCTCATTGAAAACTTACAAAGGGAGATGGTGAACTTTTTCTGGGACAAGCTGCATTGGGTCCCCCAAGCAGTTCTTTTTCTCTCGAAGGAGGATGGGGGACAAGGACTTGTAAACCTGGCCAGCAGGAGAGATGCCTACCGGCTGCAGTTCATCCAGAAGCTGCTGGCCGGACCGAGTGATCTGGTGTGGAGACCCCTAGCCCATAGTATCCTACGTGGAATCGGTGGTATGGGTCTGGACATTGCTCTTTTCCAGATGGATAATAAGAAACTTTCTTACGGTGGATTACCAGCATTTTACACAAGCCTGTTCAAGGTATGGGGACTGTTTACTCATAGGTGGTGTGATGCACAATCCTCCCTGCATTGGCTTCTGGAAGAGCCCATTGTGTTTGGGGCTCGACTGGACGTGTCTGGGGTGGACGTGCCCGGTCTTACAGATTTGCTCCGCACCCAAAAAGCTTTTCAACTGCGCCACATTGTCGACATGGCGGGTGGCGATTTAAAGAATTCCCAAGCAGTGGCTTCTTTCCTGGGGATAAAATCCATGAGGTATGTGGGAAGATTTCTTTCCAAGCTTGCTGGTGTTCTCAGCCTCCAGGAGAGAAGGCTTCTGGAGGATTATGCCAAAGGCAGTGCTGTCTGTGATGACAATGATGTGTTTCCATGCATCGAAATCTCACCTGCTCTGCTCGAAACATGTCACACAAATCCCCTGCTAGACTTTGAAGAGCTAGAAATGTGTGATTTTTTTTCTGTTACAGGGAAGGTGTTGTATAGAAACCTAGTTAAGGTGCTAAACAAGAACTCTTTGAAGGGTAGAATGGACACAGTGTGGAGAGCGAGGCTTGGTATCAAAGACGAAACTAAACCAGTGTGGAGAACTATTTACAAGGCTCCACTTAATAAAAGAACGGGCGACCTACAATGGAGGATTTTGCATGGGGCCATTGCAGTAAATGCCCTAACATCTTCAATGAACTCTGCAATATGTGACAGGTGTCCTTTCTGCCTGGAAAGAGAGACAATTTTTCACTGCTTCATGGAATGT
>NW_027666817.1:52500-55000 GCF_963457725.1 Sprattus sprattus | reverse complement strand
TATCACTATGGAGATGAGAGGATGCAGCTGAGGGCCACACTATCACTATGGAGACGTGAGGATGCAGCTGAGGGCCACACTATCACTATAGAAATGAGAGGATGGAGCTGAGGGCCACACTATCACTATAGAGACGAGAGGATGGAGATGAGGGCCACACTATCACTATGGAGATGAGAGAATGGAGATGAGGGCCACACTATCACTATGGAGATGAGAGGATGCAGCTGAGGGCCACACTATCACTATGGAGACGAGAGGATGGAGCTGAGGGCCACACTATCACTATGGAGACGAGAGGATGAGATGAGGGCCACACTATCACTATGGAGACGAAAGGATGGAGATGAGGGCCACACTATCACTATGGAGACGAGAGGATGGAGCTGAGGGCCACACTATCACTATGGAGACGAGAGGATGCAGCTGAGGGCCACTGAGGAGTCTCAAACGGTCCAGGACTATCACTATGGAGATGAGAGGATGCAGCTGAGGGCCACACTATCACTATGGAGACGAGAGGATGGAGCTGAGGGCCACACTATCACTATGGAGACGAGAGGATGAGATGAGGGCCACACTATCACTATGGAGACGAGAGGATGGAGCTGAGGGCCACACTATCACTATGGAGACGAGAGGATGAGATGAGGGCCACACTATCACTATGGAGACGAAAGGATGGAGATGAGGGCCACACTATCACTATGGAGACGAGAGGATGGAGCTGAGGGCCACACTATCACTATGGAGACGAGAGGATGCAGCTGAGGGCCACTGAGGAGTCTCAAACGGTCCAGGACTATCACTATGGAGACGAGAGGATGGAGATGAGGGCCACACTATCACTATGGAGACGAGAGGATGGAGATGAGGGCCACACTATCACTATGGAGACGAGAGGATGAGATGAGGGCCACACTATCACTATAGAGACGTGAGGATGGAGCTGAGGGCCACACTATCACTATGGAGACGAGAGGATGGAGATGAGGGCCACACTATCACCATGGGAGACAAGAGGATGGAGATGAGGGCCACTATCACTGAGAGGAGATGAGAGAATGAAGCTGAGGGCCACTATCACTATGGAGACGAGAGGATGCAGCTGAGGGCCACACTATCACTATGGAGATGAGAGGATGGAGATGAGGGCCCCTGAGGATTCTCAAACGGTCCAGCACTATCACTATGGAGACGAGAGGATGGAGCTGAGGGCCACACTATCACTATGGAGATGAGAGGATGGAGCTGAGGGCCACACTATCACTATGGAGACGAGAGGATGGAGATGAGGGCCACTATCACTATGGAAACGAGAGGATGCAGCTGAGGGCCACTGAGGAGTCTCAAACGGTCCAGCACTATCACTATGGAGACGAGAGGATGCAGCTGAGGGCCACACTATCACTATGGAGACGAGAGGATGAAGATGAGGGCCACACTATCACTATGGAGACGAGAGGATGCAGCTGAGGGCCACACTATCACCATGGGAGACAAGAGGATGGAGATGAGGGCCACTATCACTGAGAGGAGATGAGAGAATGAAGCTGAGGGCCACACTATCACTATGGAGATGAGAGGATGGAGATGAGGGCCCCTGAGGATTCTCAAATGGTCCAGCACTATCACTATGGAGATGAGAGGATGGAGCTGAGGGCCACACTATCACTATGGAGATGAGAGGATGGAGCTGAGGGCCACACTATCACTATGGAGACGAGAGGATGGAGATGAGGGCCACTATCACTATGGAAACGAGAGGATGCAGCTGAGGGCCACTGAGGAGTCTCAAACGGTCCAGCACTATCACTATGGAGACGAGAGGATGGAGATGAGGGCCACACTATCACTATAGAGATGAGAGGATGGAGCTGAGGGCCACACTATCACTATGGAGATGAGAGGATGGAGATGAGGGCCACACTATCACCATGGGAGACAAGAGGATGGAGATGAGGGCCACACTATCACTATGGAGACGTGAGGATGCAGCTGAGGGCCACACTATCACTATAGAGATGAGAGGATGGAGCTGAGGGCCACACTATCACTATAGAGACGAGAGGATGGAGATGAGGGCCACACTATCACTATGGAGATGAGAGGATGCAGCTGAGGGCCACACTATCACTATGGAGATGAGAGGATGGAGATGAGGGCCACACTATCACTATGGGAGACGAGAGGATGGAGATGAGGGCCACACTATCACCATGGGAGACGAGAGGATGGAGATGAGGGCCACTATCACTATGGAGATGAGAGGATGGAGCTGAGGGCCCCTGAGGAGTCTCAAACGGTCCAGCACTATCACTGACAGGAGGCGAGAGGATGGAGCTGTTAATGGTGAAGAAGAAGATGGTGATGATGATGGTGGTGAACACGGAAACTAACACACCCACAGGCATATATCAATGAGAGTGACTGTTGTGTGTGTGTGTGTGTGTGTGTGTGTGTGTGTGTGTGTGTGTCTATGTCATTTGCTAGGCTCCCT
>NW_027666817.1:0-7500 GCF_963457725.1 Sprattus sprattus | reverse complement strand
ATTACACGCTCACTCACATACATGTGCATACACATAGACACACACACACACAGGCAGAAGCACTGAGGCAGACGCCCACGGGCCCTGCTTGCGCACACACCCACACACACAAATTCCGAGGAGTAAGATAACATGGCGGCCTATGTCGACCGCATGCGACTCGCACAGTTTTTGTTCAAAATGTGAAAAATGATAATGTTATATTAATCAATAGAATGTTCATAATGAGCACCATGAGATGGTTGTTACGTAGCATGAGATACTGATTGTTAGTATCCTCCCTGCTGCTCAAGGGACTCTGTCTTGTGTTTGTTTTGACATGTGTTCGTGTGTTGTTATGCCATGTGTTTCTGTTGTGTTCTAGACTCCGCCCCCACCTGCCCTCTGTCACTTCCTGGATTCCCTGTCACCAATAACCACACCTGTCCGTTAATCAGTCCACTCATTGTCTTAATTAGTTTCTCCTGTCCCCGGTTTGTTTCCCACCAATTGCATGTCTCCCTTCTTGTATTTAAGTTCAGTCTCCCCAGTGTTCCATGTCTGATCGTCACCTAAGGTCTGTGTGAAAGACTCTGTCTGTCTGACCTGGTTTCTAGAGTTTAACTCTCCTGCTTTCTCTGAGTATCTGCCAGTGTGAGATAAGTTGTTGTTTTTGTGTTTTTTCTCTTTTGCTCTGCCTGCTTTGTATTTTGGATCTTTTGAGTGTTACCTTTTGACTTTGACTTTTGCATATTTTATGTTTGGACTTTTTTGAACCTTTTTGATTAACTTTCGTGGACAAATAAATACCAGTTTTTTGCCCGCAATTCTTGGTCTGCTATTGGGTCTCTTTTTCCCTACGGAACCTAACAGGACGATCAGACCAAGATGGACCCAGCAGATCCAAACCAGGTGAAGGCTGTCCTGGAGCAACAAGGCATTGTCCTGGGGCGGCATCAGACTCAGCTGGAGGCCGTCGCTTCAAGCATCAGAGACCTGGCCGCCCAGATCCAGCCGATTCAACCCTCTCAGTCATCTGTGGCTGCTCCTGGCACCTCGTCTTCACGGCCTGCTCATGAACCCAGACTGCCCCCTCCTGAGAAATACTCTGGCGAGCCTGGTACCTGCCGTTCCTTCCTGTCTCAATGTTCCCTCATTTTTGAACTACAACCAACCACCTTTCCCTCTGAGCGTGCCAAGGTGGCCTATGTGATCACCCAGCTGTCCGGGCGGGCCAGAGAATGGGGAACCGCGCTCTGGGAGGCCAGAGCTTCCTCCTGTGGTGATTTCGAGGGATTTGCGGCTGAGATGAGGAGAATCTTTGACCGCTCTAAGCACGGGCATGAGGCTGCACGAGAGTTGCTACACATCCACCAGGGACGCAGGTCAGTGTCTGACTTTGCAATCGATTTTCAAACCCTCGCAACATCTTCGGGGTGGAATCAGGAGGCTCTGTTTGACACTTTCCTGAACGGGCTGTCTGAAGAGATCAAAGACGAGCTCGTCGCCCATACCCTGCCTGACACCTGTGAGGGCCTAGTGGACCTTGCCATCCGCATCGACACACGGCTACAACAGCGCCGACGGGCAAGAGCCCTTAGGGGTCCCTCTCAGGCCTTTTTTCCCACTCCTGCTGCCCAGCCAACATTCCTGTCTGCCTCTGACTCGTCTGGGTCAGAACCCATGCAAATTGACCGCACCCGCCTGACCACGGCAGAGCGACAAAGAAGACTCAGCTCTCGCTCCTGCCTGTACTGCGGCCAGCCTGGGCACTTCATTTCCACCTGCCCAGTAAAAGCCAATGCTCACCAGTAGGAGGGGTACTGGTGAGCGTGACCCCCGTACAACCCTCCTCAAAGCAACGAACTCTCCTTCCTGCCATCTTGAGGTGGAAGGACCAACAACAGGAGGTGGTGGCACTGATCGACTCTGGTGCGGAGGAGAATTTCATTGACTCCTCCTTTGTGGCTCAGTGGGGATTACCAACTGTTGAGCTCAGGACTCCAATGATGGCCAATGCATTGAATGGCCAGAGGTTGGCCAAAATCACGCAAGCAAGCGTTCCTGTGGACCTTTGCCTTTCGGGCAACCATCATGAGCAAGTGAGTTTTTTTATTATTGATTCTCCGCATGCACCCATGGTTCTTGGCCACCCCTGGCTTGCCAAACACAACCCACACATCGACTGGGTGAGTAGGGCAATTGTGGGTTGGAGCCCGTTCTGTCATTCCCACTGTCTCCTTTGTGCCCAAACCCCACTGTCTCTAGTGCCAGGGGCTTCAGAGGAATTCCCGGACCTAACAGCTGTTCCCCAAGAGTATTTGGACCTCAAGACGGTCTTCAGCAAATCCAGGGCTTCTTCTCTACCCCCTCATCGCCCCTACGACTGCTGTATTGACCTCCTACCTGGCACGTCTCCCCCTAGAGGTCGACTTTATTCCTTGTCCCGACCAGAAACTGAAGCCATGGACAAGTATGTCCAGGAGTCTCTGGCAGCAGGCATAATCCGCCCGTCCTCCTCTCCTGCAGGTGCAGGATTCTTTTTGTTGGCAAGAAGGATGGTTCCTTACGCCCATGTATTGACTATCGTGGGCTCAATAACATAACGGTCAAGAACCGTTACCCTTTACCCCTTATGTCTTCTGCCTTTGAGTTGCTTCAAGGGGCCTCTGTTTTTACCAAGCTGGACCTAAGGAATGCCTACCATCTCGTCCGCATTCGTGAGGGGGACGAATGGAAGACAGCATTCAATACCTCATCCGGCCACTATGAATACCTCGTGTTACCCTTTGGTCTCACTAATGCCCCAGCTGTGTTTCAGGCATTGATAAATGATGTACTCAGAGATATGCTGAATCAGTTTGTTTTCGTGTACCTCGATGATATTTTAATTTTTTCCAAATCTTTATCTGACCATGTTCTTCATGTCCGTAGGGTCTTGCAACGTCTCCTCGAGAACCAACTGTTTGTTAAGGCTGAAAAGTGCGAGTTCCATCAGGACACTGTTGCCTTTCTGGGGTATGTCATATCACCCGGAGCCATCCAGATGGACCAACAGAAGGTCAGAGCAGTACTGGAGTGGCCAGCTCCTTCTAGCCGCAAGGAACTTCAAAGCTTCCTTGGTTTCGCTAACTTTTACCGCCGTTTTATCCGTAATTATGGTACATTGGCAGCCCCCCTCACGGCTCTGACTTCGCCGGCTGTCAAGTTCACATGGTCCTCATCAGCAGAAGGAGCGTTCTGCGCACTCAAGCAACGGTTCACCTCCGCCCCGATCCTGATCCAACCTGATCCTGACCATCAGTTCATTGTGGAGGTTGATGCCTCGGACATTGGCATTGGAGCGGTGCTTTCCCAACGCTCGGCCAAGGATAACAAGGTCCATCCTTGTGCTTTCCTTTCCCACCGTCTCACCCCCACTGAACGCAATTATGATGTTGGCAATAGGGAACTGCTAGCAGTAAAGATGGCCTTGGAGGAGTGGAGACACTGGCTGGAGGGTTCCTCTGTGCCATTTCTGGTCTGGACAGACCATAAGAACCTCGAATACATCCGCACCGCCAAAAGACTCAACCCCCGCCAAGCCCGCTGGTCCCTGTTTTTCTCCAGGTTCAACTTCACATTGTCCTACCGCCCTGGCCACAAGAACGTGAAGCCTGATGCACTGTCCCGAAGGTTCAGCCCTGATGAGAGACTCCAAGAACCCAACACCATCCTTCCGCCGCATTGTGTTGTAGGGGCAGCACAGTTTGATATTGAGTCCATTGTGACTGCAGCCCAGGGTAATGAAGCAGGGCCCAGTCAATGTCCTAATAACCGCCTTTATGTCCCTAGTGCTGTCCGCCCACAGGTTTTGCAGTGGGGCCATTCTACCCAGCTGTCCGGCCACCCGGGATCCAGACGGACTCAAGCCTTCATCGCCCGAAGGTTCTGGTGGCCTTCCATGAAAGAGGAGGTCCAAAGGTTTGTCCAAACCTGCCCAGTTTGTGCCCGCAACAAGACTTCCACCCGACCACCTGCTGGCCTGCTGCAGCCCCTGCCTGTTCCGAGAAGACCTTGGTCCCATATTGCCCTCGACTTTGTCACTGGACTACCCCCATCGGAGGGTAACACCACGATCCTCACTGTTGTGGATCGTTTTTCCAAGTCGGTCCACTTCATCCCTCTTTTTAAGCTTCCTTCTGCCAAGGAGACAGCGATGTTGATGGTCCGACATGTTTTTAAGTTCCATGGGCTACCTTGTGAAGTAGTTTCAGACAGGGGGCCGCAATTTACCTCTAGTTTTTGGAAGGCCTTCTGTAAATTGATTGGTGCTTCTGTTTATCTAACTTCTGGGTTTCATCCGCAGTCCAATGGCCAATGCGAGAGGGCGAACCAACAGCTAGAGACGGTGCTGCGCTGTTTGGCCTCCCAGAACCCCACTTCTTGGAGCCAGCAGTTACCATGGGCTGAGTATGCCATCAACTCCCACATTTCGTCCTCCACTGGTCTGTCCCCCTTTGAGTGTTCCCTGGGCTATCAGCCACCTCTTTTTTCAGACCAAGAGACAGAGGTGGGGGTACCCTCTGCAGAGGCACTCATCCGCCGCTGCCGCCGGACGTGGAAGCGCACACGCTCAGCTCTTCTCCGCTCCTCTGCTGCGATGAAGGTGCAAGCCGACAAACGTCGCTCCCGACCTCCCCCATATCGAGAGGGACAGCGCGTGTGGCTCTCCACCAAGGACCTTCCTCTAAAGACTGAGTCCCGCAAGCTCACTCCCCGCTTCATCGGACCCTTCCCCATCACCAAGGTCATCAGCCGCACTGCAGTCCGTCTCAACCTCCCCGGTCCCCTGCGACGTATCCACCCTACCTTCCATGTTTCTAAAATTAAACCCTTCATCCGCAGCCCGTTACATCCTGCCCCCAAACCCCCCCCACCCCCACGTCTCATTGACGGATCAGAGGTGTACACTGTACGCAAGCTACTGGATGTTCGCCGCCGGGGCCGAGGTCTCCAGTACCTCGTTGACTGGGAGGGCTACGGTCCTGAAGAAAGGTGCTGGGTTCCGACCCGGCACATCATGGACCCCTCGCTCCGCAAGGATTTCCATCGCCAGCACCCCATCCCACCCAAGAAAGCGCCTAGAGGCGTTCATTAAGGGGGGGGTACTGTTAGTATCCTCCCTGCTGCTCAAGGGACTCTGTCTTGTGTTTGTTTTGACATGTGTTCGTGTGTTGTTATGCCATGTGTTTCTGTTGTGTTCTAGACTCCGCCCCCACCTGCCCTCTGTCACTTCCTGGATTCCCTGTCACCAATAACCACACCTGTCCGTTAATCAGTCCACTCATTGTCTTAATTAGTTTCTCCTGTCCCCGGTTTGTTTCCCACCAATTGCATGTCTCCCTTCTTGTATTTAAGTTCAGTCTCCCCAGTGTTCCATGTCTGATCGTCACCTAAGGTCTGTGTGAAAGACTCTGTCTGTCTGACCTGGTTTCTAGAGTTTAACTCTCCTGCTTTCTCTGAGTATCTGCCAGTGTGAGATAAGTTGTTGTTTTTGTGTTTTTTCTCTTTTGCTCTGCCTGCTTTGTATTTTGGATCTTTTGAGTGTTACCTTTTGACTTTGACTTTTGCATATTTTATGTTTGGACTTTTTTGAACCTTTTTGATTAACTTTCGTGGACAAATAAATACCAGTTTTTTGCCCGCAATTCTTGGTCTGCTATTGGGTCTCTTTTTCCCTACGGAACCTAACACTGATGTGATAAATTATTACAGCAGCCTTAAAAATTAACATATACGGCCCGAAAAACGGTGGTCGCCATAGGCCGCGCTATGCCGCGGCGAAGCCTTTCAAGTACTGGGGAAAAAAAAACTTATCAGAGTGTTACAGCAGGGTCAGAGACGCAGGTGCAGATGGGGAGAGTCAACTCAGCAGAAAATGGGTTGTGGGCCCACTGCAGTTAGCAGAACCATGGGCACTTCAAGGTCAGAGGGAGGGGATCAGAAGATTTAATGTGACATCAAATGTATATAAGCCATTGAAGAATTGTGTACGGGAGTACTGTCTGCGGACATGCTCAGGTTTATGACGTTGGTATTGCACTGACTGAATAAACTTCTTGATTCACACTCTGCCGGTCTGCTGGACTTTGAGTATTTTCACCACAAGTAACAAGAACTTAGAGTTTTAACCAGATCAGAAGACTGTATATTTTTCCTACTTTTAAACTATAAATCTGACACAACACAAATGTATTCAAAGACCTTTCGGATATTTATGAATTGTCACATTTGACGAGCCTTGATATACGAAAACAAACTGGCAAGAAAACAAGCCAGGATTTGAATTCCATTTCCCCTAACCGTGCTTCCAATGCCAAGGCTCATTAGGACTCGGTAATAAGCACACACACACACACACACACACACACACACACACACACACACACACACACACACACACACACACACACACACACACAGGACACACACACACACACAGGACACACACACACACACACACACACACACACACACACACACAGGACACACACACACACACACACACACACACACACACACACACACACACACACACACACACACACACACACACGTGTTTACACAGTAATTACTGCTCCATAAAATAAATAAACAACATCAGCTCAGCGGATCTCAGCCAACACACAAGGAAGTTCCTGGAGCGGCGCTGAAACAAGTGCAGTTCTGTTTGACTGGGTTCTTGAAATGCAGTTCTGTTTGACTGGGTTCTTGAAATGCAGTTCTTGAAATGCAGTTCTGTTTGACTGGGTTCTTGAAATGCAGTTCTGTTCGACTGGGTTCTTGAAATGTAGTTCTGTTTGACTGGGTTCTTGAAATACAGTTCTGTTGGACTGGGTTCTTGAAATGCAGTTCTGTTGGACTGGGTTCTTGAAATGCAGTTCTGTCTGACTGGGTTCTTGAAATGCTCCATATTGACTCAAGTTTCACGTCTAGGAGGAAGCTGAAGAGCTTTAAGCCTGAAACATGTGAAGCTGAGGTGAAGTCAGTGAGTCAGTCAGTAAGATGAAGTGGAGGCAGTGAGATGGCACTGACCTAGATCTCTCCAGGCATGAGGAGGTGTGTGATTCCTGTGTCAGGCCTAGATCTCTCCAGGAGTGTGTGATTCCTGTGTCAGGCCTAGATCTCTCCAGGAGTGTGTGATTCCTGTGTCAGGCCTACATCTCTCCAGGAATCAGGAGGTGTTTTTGAGAGTCCTGTGTCTGGCCTACATCTCTCCAGGACACACACACAAACACACACTCAGCCTGAGCAGCGCCTGAAGGCTAGCCTCTCCCTCACACACAGACACACACACACACACACACACACACACACTCTCAGCCTGAGCAGTGCCTGAAGGCTAGGCCTCACCCTCACACAATGGGTGCAGGCAGCTGCTTAATTTGCTGTTGGAGGGCTTTAAGATAATAAATTCATTACGGGGGAACCTCACCTGTCACTGACACACACACACACACACACACACACAAACACACA
>NW_027666818.1:0-2500 GCF_963457725.1 Sprattus sprattus | reverse complement strand
GATAAACCCATATAGTTACTGAGATACTTTGGGTTTGGATGAAAAGGACGCACGCACGGAATGTTTTAACTTGAAAAACATCACTGGATACGTGAACCTCTTGTGAGCCACGCCTCCCCATGCCAGGCGAAATACAGTTGAATCTCATCACACATCTCGTGCCAGAAAACAGGGTAGCCTCGGGGCCAGCCTGCCGAAGACGACAAAAAGTTTAAAAGGCTGGCTCAGGGTCGAAATCGTATTGGAAGTTTTGAGAGTCTTTTGAGTCAAAATAATAGAGGTAAGACCTCACAAGTAAAGGCTTTATTGTGAAAAGATTGTTTGGTGTTATTAAACACATTGAGTTTTTGAGTCTGTGTCCTCCACTGCACAACGTTTGAGTTCAGCGCTCTTTGCATTATAATCACCGCGTCTAAAGGGTTTTATTGCTCTTAGCTTGATTGTTCTCTCCCTTGTACGTCGCTTTGGACAAAAGCGTCTGCTAAATGACTAAATGTAAATGTAATTAACAATTATAAATACAAACACAACATAACACACTCTGGCAATGCCAATATAACAACAATTTATATTTAAAATGTATTATTTTTTAAATTTCTATACTGATTAAGAACACATTTGTGTACATATTAACAGAAACATAATTGTATCTCTTTCTTTTTGTCTTTCTCAGGTACACACAAACACACACTCTCTTAAACAGTAATTTCTATATTTATGAATATTCCTTGTGTATGTTGGTATCTCGGTTGTTCGTGAGTAGAGATGTAGTGTATGTTAAAGGATAGGTTTGTTTTTCTGTACCAGCACCTGTTTGGGGGGTTGTTTGCGTTCATGTGATCCATCCATGTCGTAGTTTTGACAGTTGTTGCATTGGTGGGGGCAGCCTGATCTCAAAAAGCCTTTGTACATATGCATACAAAACATACTTAGTGATACTTACAAAATAAAGTGGAGGACTGAAGGTTCTGTGTAGTATACCTTTATAGGATAGACTTCATCAGAATCAGAATCAGAATCAGAAAGGCATAACCCGTTCCAACTTCTCCCCGCTGGTCGGCGCTGCAGATCTCTCTACACTTAAACCTCAAGACACAGGAACAGTTTCTTCCCCCTTGCCGTCACTTTAATGAACAGATAACTACATATTATTATATTATTCATTTTAATTAATTTTATTCTAAACTGTTGTGTTGTATGTTTCTGTGTAAGTACATTGAGAGCCACTAAACCCGGAGTCAAATTCCTTGTATGTGTAAACTTACTTGGCCAATAAACCCGACTCTGATTCTGATACATAAACACATAACTGGCTTGTTATTCAAACTTTTATATTGTGTCAAATAAGATGTTAATTACAAGCTAGTGTAAAATAACAAAGTGCCATCTTGGCCTGACTGTTTATTTCACAAGGGGTTTCATTTTGACAACACTTCACTTACCTTGAACATCTGCTGCTCAATATCAATGCATTTCGTTGTCTCAGTGATTGTGAAATGACAATAAAGTTGAATCTAATCTAATCTAATCTACTAATATACCTGCGTAACATTATGCACATATATATTCATTTAACATGTTTCATACTGGTAAATTATGCACAGGTATATTAATTTAACATGTCTCACACTGGGTCTATACTCTGGATTGGCTGGTGGCTTCTGGGGCTCAAGCCCGACTGTATCAGTCTTATACTCTGATATGGGAACTGCCACAATGTTGGTTTGTGGGCGGGAGTTGTTAATTAAAGGATCCAGCCATGAGTAAATGTCTCAGAGGCCTGTATTCATGGGGGTGTAGGAGCCATTGGGCTTCATGTTTTTAATTTAGTTTGGGACACTAGATGGCGCTCTACCCTAATTGGGTTCACACAATATACTGAGGGTGGGAACATTCATGCAGGTGTCAGGTGTTGCTGGACGGAGAGGGGGGGGGGGGCACACATAGCTTTTTACCCGCCTCATTTTGTCACCAAAGGTCTGTTACATTGTGTCATTAAAGTGCCTGTTTGGATGTATGGACACTTTTATGGAATCCATTTCATGGTGAGAAATAAAGTACAGTATCATAACTGTGAATTTGAACTCAGATTTAGAAGTTTATTTTACATGGAACAAGTAAGCGCGTCAATCAAGTGCTCAGTCAGCAACCCCTCTGGGCTTTAAGTGTAGACCTAGCCCATCCAGAGAGTATAAGGCTTTAAGTGTAGACCTAGCCCATCCAGAGAGTATAAGGCTTTAAGTGTAGACCTAGCCCATCCAGGGAGTATAAGGAGTTAAATTCCACTGAGAGGAGAGGTAGTGAAAGCACACACCTCCCTAGGACACTTAACATCTGGCCAAGGAGCAACAGATGAAAAATAGCCATTTGGCTAACAAACATTTAGTGTGCGTTGATTTTTGATTTTGTCCCTGAAAAATAAAAAAGATTAAAAATAAAAGCTCTACCAAAGAGGTGACTTATTGTGGGAAGATGACATTTATAAAACATCACATCTGAG
>NW_027666819.1:0-10754 GCF_963457725.1 Sprattus sprattus | reverse complement strand
GTGCCCATTAATGTGAATGTGGACTGGTGTGCATATAATCAATTATTTGATTATTAGTTCCAACAGTATTTTGATAAAACCAAAAATGCAAAGCTTGCCCCTCAAAGAATCCCTTATTTCCAGAATTCACTAACCAGTACATTTACAAGTTTAAACCAAGCATGCAATAAGCACTGGCCCATTCAGTACCACATCCTGTGGTTAACATGTTCATTTCCCCAATGATTGCTTACTTCCCTCCTGTGACCACAGAACATGCATAGTGAACACGGTTATGGCAACTTACTGAGGCACTGTGGGTTATTGAGTCTGTGGAGTGAGACCAAATACAGCCACCCACTGAACTAAAGACCCCCACTGGGCCTGGCTGTGTGACAAGAGCAGTGCTCAGGCACAGAGGGTAGGAGAGTACCCCTATCTTCACCCAGCTCAGAGGTTAGGAGAGTACCCATATCTTCACCCAGCTCAGAGGTTAGGAGAGTACCCATATCTTCACCCAGCTCAGAGGTTAGGAGAGTACCCATATCTATACCCAGCTCAGAGGTTAGGAGAGTACCCCTATCTATACCCAGCTCAGAGAATGAGAGTAGCCCTATCTTCACCCAGCTCAGAGGTTAGGAGAGTACCCCTATCTATACCCAGCTCAGAGAATGAGAGTACCCCTATCTTCACCCAGCTCAGAGGTTAGGAGAGTACTTCTATCTTCACCCAGCTCAGAGGTGAGGAGAGTACCCCTATCTTCACCCAGCTCAGAGGTTAGGAGAGTACCCCTATCTTCACCCGTCCAGAGGTAAAGTGCTTTATATTTCTTGCCTATCCTTAACAAAACTTTGATCAAAACAGTCCTCATTTATTTCCAGGGACACATTAAAAACAAAACACGGTACAACATTGTCATGTAGTTTAATGATACTTTAATTTATAGCTTAAGAAACTTGTGCAAATTTTTTTTAATCCAAGTAAACCGTCCCTATTTCATTTGTAATAGCTATATTTGATTTCATGTAATAGTTACCAGCAAAAAATATCCCCCAGTGTTTCTTCACACATATGTTCACACAGCGGATGTCTGAGTTCCAGGGTTCCTCTCTGGTCGCTCCATGTTCTGGCGAAGGCTTTGGGAGGCAAACGCATAAAGGAATGGGTTCACCGAGCTATTTATGAACGTCAAACTTTTCACAACTTCCTCACTTGATCTTCTTAGCCCTGACAGTTGTTTATAAATGGCCGGTTTGGCTGATCTGATCAAAATGGCAAAAATATCAATCAGATTGAGGATGTGAACTGGAATCCAGAGAACAAAGAAAGTAACTACAATAAGGGTCACCAGTCTGGTCAGTCTCTGGCTGCTGAAGAAGGCCGTCTGGTTGACCTTCTTGTGGAGGCAACAATAAGAGGTTACCAGGATGGAGAACGGGACGACAAAGCCCAGCAGCGTCTCGCACAACACGACTGCAGCTCTCCTCCCATCCGACATCGAGATTCTCCAGCATTTCAGTTTCCCTCCTTCTTCAACCACATTGTTGGTTACCACGGCGGGGCTGGAGAGGACAGACGCTAGAACCCATAAGGAGAACAGCAGAACCCGTTCCCCACTCCTGCCCAGCTTGGCCCAGTGATGAGGGTAGAGAACCGCCAGGTACCTCTGGACACTCATCAGAGTTACGGTCAGTAGGCCAGTGTAAAGACTGGTGTAGATTAGGAAAGACAGGACCTTGCAGAGGGCAGTTCCCAATGTCCATCCATTGAGCAGGGCGTGCATGAAAGCAGGAAGAGGCAGCAGGCACAAGATGTCCGACACAGCCAGATTCAGGATCAGACGCAGGGTGAAGTTGAGCTTCTTGAAGTGCCGCAGTATGATTGCAATGACGGCTGTGTTTCCAGCCACCCCCAGGAGAAAGCACAAGCCGAGCAGACCACAGCTGACCTGGTCTCTGCGGACCCACTGAGTGTGGTTAGATCCAGAGGCATTACTGAGACTGGGCATTGCATCCAGGAGACTCATCTGGGATGAGCTGTTGTTAACACTGGAGGAGTTCAGCTTTTGCAGTCAAGCTCTCTTGCTGGTGCTGTGTGGTTGTATGAGTATACAAGGCTAGAGTATCATCTCAAACCTGAGAGAGATAGAGTTCCTCATTTAGGGAGTTTAGTAACGTGACTGAGATTGAGAGAGTAGGAGGCTGGGAAGCACCAAGTCCCCATTTCAGTGTGTGCTTCTCCTTTTTCATATCAGTAGCATCAGGTTATGTAGATTCTGATCTAATGGCAGTGACATTGCAATATTTTCAATACAACCCATGTGACGCTCAGCTCCCTAAAATTCATCTTCCTCTTGACTTTTCACAACATATCCAAATTAAGCGGCAAAAGACTGAAACTCTGTGCACTGACTTTACCCCTGAGCAGGTTCTCTCTATGTAGACAGTTGCATTAACCAACATTCTGCTAAAACATTTAAAATGTTCCAGAAAAAAGCAGTAGAAGACTCAACTATGCTACTGTCACTAACATATCTGATACAGTTTCACCTTCAAACACCATACATTCATCTGATGGTTTCCGTACTTCTTTCTGAACATTTAACTCTTTAAATGCTCTCTGCCCGGATGCAATAGATGGAATTGGACATAGATATACAAATCTAATAAAAAAGCTAGCGTCATCTTGTATTCAGTGAGCTGGTGACTTAAACATAGTCCACTGGGCTGGACATTTTAGTGAAGCACAAGCTTCTCAATTCTTCCTCAGATGGTAGAAGGAAGTAGAATTGAACAGGAACAAGAACAATGTTTTAAACATAATCAACACCCCTCTGTCCCTCTGTTATTTCTACATTAATGATGCAAATACTGAAACATTTTTGGAATGAATATTTCTTCAACAAACAAAAAAAACAGTACACAATATATATATTTTTTGATCATCAAAAGTAAGCAATGCCTTTTCAGTTCATGATCAATACTACTACCCCTATGTCTTCAGAGCATTATCAATACTACTACCTCTATCTGTTCAGTGCATTATCAATACTACTGCCTCTATGTCTTTAGTGTGTTACCAAGGAGACAGAGGTAGTGCAAATGTTATTTTTGCCGAAGGCCACGAAAAGCAAAAGCATACAGGAATGGATTTACACAGCTGTTCAGAAAAGTTAAGCTAGCTACAACTGTTCCACACAAATTGCTGATTTCTTCTAGCTTTATAGATAATCTAGGGTGAGTTGTTTTCAGGGAAATTGCGAGAATGTCTACCACATTAAGGACATGAACAGGGATCCAGAAGATGAAGAAAGTCACTACGATGCCGGTGACAAGTTTGGTAAGTCGCTGGATGTTGTTGATGGCTGTCTGGTTGACTCTCCTGTGGATGCAGCAGTAAGTTGTGACCAGGACGGTAAAAGGAGCAACAAATCCCAGAAGAGTCTCGCTAAGGAGAATGGCCGTCTCCTCACGGTCCGACGTGTAGACAGTCTGACATTCCCCTTTCCCTCCACGTCTGGACACCGCAGGGCTGCTGAGTGCACATGCCAGCACCCACAGGGAGGCCAGCAGTGCTGTCTGACCTGCTCTGCCCACTTTGGCCCAGGAGACGGGATAGAGAATCATGAGGAACCTCTGGACACTCATCAGTGTCACAGTCATCACACTGGTATAGAGGCTGATAAAGACAAAAACAGTCATTCATTTGCAGACAGCTTGGCTGAAGGTCCAGCCAACAAGCAGGTAATGGATCCATAGTGGCAAAGTTATCAGGCACAGCATATCAGATGCAGCCAGATTCAGCATCAGCCACAGGGTGAAGTTGTCCTTCTTAAAGTTGCGGAGAATCATCACCACAACTATTATGTTCCCAGGCATGCCAAGAAGAAAGCACAGCCCCAATACTGCGCTGCTCACCTGGTTTGCCACAGGGACGGCAGCCGCGCCTGAGCTGGAGTTGGAGTTGTTGAGCTGTTGCATGACTGCAGATTTCAAAGGCAAAATATCCTCTTGACTGCTTGACAGTGATATTATATATCAAAATGAGGATCTGAAATTTCAGATTGCCAGGATGTTTATATTCCTCTTAGATGAGGAATCTGATAGACGTACCTGTTTAACTTGTTAGACAACTGGTGTCCACTTCATAGGCCCAAGATTAGATAATGGATATCAGATGTATGTAAAAAGATGCAAATATATGAGAAACCCACCTAAAACCAGAGTGTAAATATCGAGATCTCAACCTAAAACAAGAGTGTATGGGGAACCCAACCTAAAACAGGAGTGTATATGCAGAACCCAACCTCAAACATGAGTCATTTGCTAGTGCTGAGCTGGCCCTAAGAAACTGGCTAATGCAGAATCAGCTGTCTGTTTTCTGGTGAATTACTTCAGTTTCAACACTCCTTAGTTAGAGCATGGTCCTGGCATTCACAAACTGCAAAGTTGAGCACACCAGGAAGCATCATTCATCAGTCCAACCAGATCCAAACCTGAGGCAATAGAGGCACAGTCTGAGAGGTAACCAGATAGTGGGAAAGGATCCACTTTCCATGACACAAAAGTTAGAATAAACTGCCAAAAGTACCAGCATCTAGAGTGAGCCATCACTATTCAGAATCAGAATCAGAATCATGTTTATTGGCCAAGTACATTTTCATATACAAGGAATTTGTTGTGGTGTTTAGTTGCTCTCAATGTACTTTAACTGAAAATGTGCAATATATCACAACAGTTTAGGATCAAATAAATAAATATAATGTAATATAAATATAATAATAAATATAATACATTGTCAAGTGTTCATTAAGGTGACGGCAAGGGGGAAAAAACTGTTCCTGTGTCTGGTGGTTTTGGTGTGCAGGGATCTGTAGCGCCTGCCAGAGGGGAGGAGCTGAAACAGATTATGTCCAGGGTGTGAGGGGTCGGCAATAATTTTCCCTGCCCGTTTCCTGGCTCTGGTGGTGTACAGGTCCTGGATGGTGGGCAGGTCGGCACCAATGATCATTTCTGCTGATCTGACTGTCCGTTGTAGTCTGTTCCTGTCCAGTTTAGTGGCCGATCCAAACCAGACCGTGATAGATGAGCAGAGAACAGACTCAATGACTGCAGTGTAAAACTGGATCAGCAGCTCCTGAGGCAGGTTGTACTTCCTAAGCTGGCGCAGGAAGAACATCCACTGCTGAGCCTTTTTGGTGACTGATCTAATGTTTGGCTCCCACTTCAGGTTCTGGGAGATTGTGGAACCCAGAAACCTGAAGGATTCCACGACAGACACAGTGCAGTTCAGTATGGTGAGGGGGGGCAGTGATGGGGGGCTCCTCCTGAAGTCCACTATCATCTCAACAGTTTTGAGCGAGTTCAACTCCAGGTTGTAGCGACTGCAACACAGGGCGAGCTGTTCAACTTCCCGCCGGTATTCACAGAGAAGTGAACAGTCAACAGTTTTACAAACAGGTTTACTCCTGTGAACCCCTGTCAGCATTTGGAAATGTGAAGCAAGCTCTTGATCAAACTCTGCCATGGCATTTACTAGCTCAATGAAATGACCCCTGTTCAGATTAAGATAAGATTCTAACTTTGCCGAATAGCTTTAAATAAGCTGTAATGTAGGACTTTGATTTCTCAAAGTGTGTGTGTGAGAGTGTGTGCAGCTGTCCTCTCAAACATCATGGCCACATATAGCCTCTCGTGTGTTGTGCTAGCAGTTAGCCATGCAGTCTTAACATAGTGTTGGGTTGGAAAAGTTCTCACTTTATTGCTGTTTTTTTGCACTTAAATAATATCTGGCGTCGGCTCCCTTTCCAACTCAACGGTGATTGGCTACTTTTTCGCCATGGTTCTGACGTTGAATACATTTTTTTATGAAAATGTATTTCATGTGTTGTTATTGTTCTAGAGATTTTCTTAAGTTAATTCTGAGGCAGCGTTCCCCTGGCATCCACTAGGATACCACACTGGTTCTATGGTAAATCTTATTAGCGAGTAATGGCAATCACTTTAAATAAATATGCTGTTTGTTACTGTCTCTTCACAGAACCACCATGTGGTCGACGCCTAGGCAACTGTGTGTCAGTGACCTCAAACCACCATGGGCTGCACTATGCAAACAGCATTTGACTTCAGCTCTTGGTCACTGATGGCTCGCTGATGTGAGCATTATTGCAAAAGGGGTAGGGCCAGAACTCTGTGAAATACTTCTCCACTTCCTATAATGACACACAAACATAAATGTTCTTTGCAATCATGGAACACAACAACTCAAACATCACTGAAAATCATCTGAAACACCAACTAGGCAGTGGAGTGCTGGGGGTTTGCTTTCTGCTTGGAATACCTGGAAACATACTGGTTGTGATCATCATTCTTCGCCACTTCAAGAGAGGAAACTTCACCATGCATTTGATGCTCAACCTTGCAGCCTCTGACATCCTCTGCCTGCTCACTGCTCCGCTGTCAATCTATAACCTGCTCTTCGGCTGGCACATTGGAAGTGTGCTTTGCAAAACCGTCTACTTTCTGATCTACTTCAGTGTGTACGCCAGTATGCTGACAGTTACACTGATTAGTGTTCATCGGTACGTGTTTGTTCTCTATCCCAGCCAGTGGGCCAAGTTAGGCCGAAAAGGAGAGACGGCTTTACTTCTGATCTTGTGGCTAGCAGCATGTATCTCGGGTCTGATGGCCTCCACATATGATGTGATATGGGTTGGATCCAGAGAGCTCTGCTGGCGAATACATCTGTCAGACGGAAAGAGGGTCACCGTACTTTTGTCAGAGACTGTGTTGACCGGAATTCCGTTTTCCATCATCGTCACATCTTATTTTTTCCTCCACAAGAAAGTTAACCAACATGCCCTGTTCTCCAACCAGAGACTTACCAGGCTGATCACAAGCATTGTGGTGACTTTCCTCATCCTTTGGACCCCATATCATGTTGTTAACATGATGGAAATTTTTGCCATCTCTATTAAAACACAAAATACAGTTTTGTATGCTAAGCTACTTGCCATCAAAAGAGTGAGTAGACCTGTTGTAAAGAGCTTTGCTGTCATCAACAGCTGTGTAAATCCACTCCTGTATGCGTTCAATTACCGTCGCCTCCGGGAAACTGCGGCAGAGAACACGGAGGGGAACAGTGCCCCTCTAACAGGAAGTGTCTTAGTATAGACGTGACTGTAGCATCTTATCTTCATGTACACTTCAAATTTGGATCAAATTTTAACATCTTTGCTGTTGCCATGTTAGAATGCTGTCTAGTCTGTTCTTTGTCAACACATCTTTGCTAAAAAGGCACCGTGCTAAAATTCCATGTACATCAGGGGTGTCAAACATACGGCCCACGGGCCGGATCCGGCCCACCATAAATTTCAAGGGTTTATATGGAGGTGGATGAGTACAAACTTTTTGTAATTTTTTTATCGATTCAGTAATTGCTTCAAAAATAGCACCATCATGTAACTGACTTCCTGCCTTTACGCACTGAACACAGGAAAACAGTACACTGTCAACTCAAAGACCAGAGAGACACCAACACACCAGCAAGACGTGTGGGAGAAAAGAATAAACAAAATGTCAGATCTTGATGTCATTAGCTCAGTTTTTCTCACAAAAATGATGATAATGATAATGATGATGCTATTATTCCATTGCTATAGACTCCTAATTAACAATTGATGTGTAAAACATGAATACATAAGTTAGTTCCTTATAAGAAATGCATTAATTTATGATGATTCATTGATAGAGAATTTTTAATGAAGACATTGTTATTGTATTTTAATCTTGCTTTTCCTGTGTGCTGAGGCCTACTCTCTTGCTGAGGCAAACCACCTGTTTTTGTACTGATAATCATGCACACTGCTTAACTCTCAAGGACATATTCAGAGATCACTGCAGCAACTTCTGAAGCGATGGGACGGGAGAATACCGCCGTTTGTGTGATGAAACCTGTTTTTTCTACTCACATAATGCTGGCTGCGCCCAGCTCATCTTTGGAGTCTGTTCACAACCTTTGGTTGTAGTACACTTCCTCTTTTGCAAAACATAAAAGTAGTATTTTAAATTCTGATTGCTGTTCTCTGTCTCATCAATATTAACTTCTTAATATAATTGATCTAACATTCATACATTAGTTAAAGCCTTAATACATGCTTATTCCTGCACCAGTGTTATAAAGTGTTACCACCTTTATTTATGTAGGCTATAACATGCCTTTTTTAACAGGAGACAATGGTTCTGAGTTTCAAGTTTCAAATATTGAGGGTGTGAGGAATTAAATGATGGGTGTCTGGATGGTCTTTTAACAGAAAGCAGAAAGCAAAAACAAAGTAAGACTGGGGACCGTTGAGAGTGAGCGTTGAAAGTAGGAGACCTAGTGTACGGCTTTACTCCTTCACACAAGATAATAAATAGCCTATGCGTACTGACACGTTACTGTGCATCCAGATATCAAAAGTAGAACAATTAGGAGAAAGGTGCAGCATTTGGATGTGTTGTATAAACCGGTCAAAAGAAGCTAA
Source organism: Sprattus sprattus (assembly GCF_963457725.1). NCBI lineage: Eukaryota > Metazoa > Chordata > Actinopteri > Clupeiformes > Clupeidae > Sprattus > Sprattus sprattus. The sequence continues at coordinate 2,251 of NW_027666819.1, read as the reverse complement.
CATTATAGGAATAGCAATACAGCTACCAATATAGTTAGTTACATGTGCAATGTGTAGCTATCTGTGCCATATACCTTAACGTAATAATAATATAAAGAGCTCCCTATAATAACACCTGATAACAAAGATGGAAAGAAAATGAACAAACACAATCACACAGAGGTGTGTTTTATATTTGTAAAACATGGTGTGCATATTAGCAAATCATTGGACAAATCCTGTCAAAATCTTTTTGTCACTAAATTGATCCCATACACATGTTTTACCATTGGACTTGACCTTCTTGGTTGTTAATGCCAACTTTTTCACATTATTTGAGACTAGTGACAAGGACCTCAGAGTAACCAGAGTACAGACATGAAACATGACACACACCACCAGCCCCGCCGACAGGGGGGGACAAACGGGTACGTTGTCCCGGGCCCTGGACTGGCCCTGGAATGGGGGGGGCCCATAACTGGACCCCAATGAAGTTGGGATTAATTATTGTATGTATACTTCAAAATGTGTTGATTTAGAGAAGAAAAGTGCTTTATTTGCATTCAACTAATGACTCCTAGATTGTTTGCCTTCATTGCCCTTGAAAAAACGGCCAATAACCCCCTATCACCCCTATGCCAAAATGGTTTGGTCTTTGGAGAAGAAAAAAGACGACATCATTCCATTAGTGGTCAGTGCGCGAGCCAATTACGGTAGTCGATTCAACATGCACAAGTCAGGAGCCCTGAAAAAGAAAGAAAGGCGAAAAAGAGAGGAAGAAGCCGAAAGCCTGAGGGGATCTCTTTATAAATATTTCAGGAAAGACTCAGGTGATGCTGCAGGTACCAGTATAGGCAGCTGTGCAGCAGAGCCAGGTAAGACACGGCCAACTTTTTCCAGCCCCGTCGTCAAGTAACACAGGCACAGGAGGCGTGTCAAACATATTAGCGCTGCACCACATGAGCAAGTCACACGGAGATCAATATCAGACAGACAGGGGGCATTGAATAATTTGATAACCACAACGGCTTTATTACACTGTGTTTCATACGCCTATATCTAATTGAATCTTAGAATATGCACATTACCCCGCAAATAGGCCCATGTCCAAATCAAATGTCTCAGGCAGGCACGCGCTGCGCACTCCAATCAGGCTGAATTGATTTGAGAATCATCCCCAGTCAGCTGAATTACAGCCAGTGTAACGCGGCTCATGGTTTAAAATAAGCCAGTGGCATGGCAACGTGTGAAATTGCCATTTAGATAGAGTTGGATGTAACGAATGGGTTATAAACGTGACGTTTTGGGCTAGCCTGTAACTTAGTTTCTGATTGCCGTTAACTTGACACTTGCCAGATGAATGGGCTCCGCCTTGTTCCCCAAACATTCTTTGAATTTCCGGCATTTAAGGCTAGGGTAGGGACTGAGAAAGTAGAGGTGTGTGTGTTTTTTTTTTGGGGGGGGGGCATTGAGAGAATTTTGTCCCGGGCCCAGCCAAACCTGTCAGCGGCCCTACACACCACTGCTGGCTTTGACAGGCTCGGGATGGAGTAACTGAGGAGGCCATGGGTACACAAAACACCAAACTGGACAACCATAAGGCTAAACAAGAGACAAGGAGTAGACAAGGGGAGACAGATTCAGGAGGACAGCTAGGCAGGTGATGGAAGGCCATATATATGGATTACCCAACCTAAAACAGGAGTGTATATATGGGGAATCCAAGCTAAAACAGGAGTGTATATATGGAGAACCCAACCTACAATAAAAGTGTATATATGGAGAAGCAATCCTAAAACAAGGGTGTATTTATACTGGTGTCCACTTTAAACAGACGTGTAATTTCTGGTTCCAGTCAGATTGTAGTCAAATGACTTTGGTTTTAGCACTCCAAAGCAAGGGAGAAAACTGACATGAGCAGAGCTTCCTGTTCCAGTCTCAAGATCTCCATCTGATCTACTTGCAGAAACCCTTGGCCACACCTACCCACCCCCACCAGAATGTATCTGCAATGTAAATCATTTCCACCATCAACATAGTGTTCTGTTCCATTACTCTACTTACCCTTGGAATATTAACCTTTTCTTATATATTTTAAGTTGAGAAAATGATTGTATTTTCCCTTACCCTTCAACCAACTCAGGTTGATATATGAATATTTAACCAATATAAACAATTTCACAGCTATGTGGGAAAAACAACAACTCATGAAAAAAAAGCAGTCTTTACCTACTCGGTTTGTTTGGAAGTTGTGTTGTTGTTGTTGTTGTTG
>NW_027666820.1:137163-138192 GCF_963457725.1 Sprattus sprattus | reverse complement strand
TCTCTTTCTCCCCTTCTCTCTCTCTTTCTCTCCTTCTCTCTCTCTTTCCCCTTCTCTCTCTCTTTCTCTCCTTCTCTCTCTCTTTCTCCCCTTCCCTCTCTCTCTCTCTCCTTCTCTCTCTCTTTCTCCTTCTCTCTCTCTTTCTCTTTCTCTCTCTCTCTCTCTTTCTTTCTTTCTTTCTTTCTCTCTCTCTCTCTCTCTCTCTCTCTCTTTCTCCCCTTCTCTCTCTCTTTCTCCCCTTCTCTCTCTCTTTCTCTCCTTCTCTCTCTCTTCTCCCTTCTCTCTCTCTTCTCTCCTTCTCTCTCTCTTTCTCCCCTTCTCTCTCTCTTCTCCCCTTCTCTCTCTCTTTCTCTCCTTCTCTCTCTCTTTCTCCCTCTCTCTCTCTCTCTTCTCCCCTTCTCTCTCTCTTTCTCTTCCTTCTCTCTCTCTTTCTCTCCTTCTCTCTCTCTTCTCACCCTTCTCTCTCTCTTCTCTCCTTCTCTCTCGCTTTCTCTCCTTCTCTCTCTCTTTCTCTCCTTCTCTCTCTCTTTCTCTCCTTCTCTCTCTCTTTCTCCCCTTCTCTCTCTCTTTCTCCCCTTCTCTCTCTCTTCTCCTTCTCTCTCTCTTCTCTCTCTCTCTCTCTCTCTCTCTCTCTCTCTCTTTCTCCCTTCTCTCTCTCTTTCTCTCTCTCTCCTCTCTCTCTCTCTTTCTCCCCTTCTCTCTCTCTTTCTCCCCTTCTCTCTCTCTTCTCCCCTTCTCTCTCTCTTTCTCTCCTTCTCTCTCTCTTTCTCCCCTTCCTCTCTCTCTCTCTCCTTCTCTCTCTCTTTCTCCCCTTCTCTCTCTCTTTCTCTCCTTCTCTCTCTCTTTCTCCCCTTCTCTCTCTCTTTCTCTCCTTCTCTCTCTCTTTCTCCCCTTCTCTCTCTCTTCTCCCCCTTCTCTCTCTCTTTCTCCTCCTTCTCTCTCTCTTTCTCCCCTTCTCTCTCTCTTCTCTCCTTCTCTCTCTCTTTCTCCCCTTCTCTCTCTCTTTCTCCCCTTCTCTCTCTCTTTCTC
>NW_027666820.1:100000-102500 GCF_963457725.1 Sprattus sprattus | reverse complement strand
CTCTCTCTCTTCTTCTCTGTCTCTCTCTCTCTATCTCTCATCCCCTCTATCGCATCTTCTCTCTCTCTCTCTCTATCTCTCTCTATCTCTCACCCCCTCTCTCTCTTCTTCTCTGTCTCTCTATCATTCTCTCCATCCCTCTCTTCTTCTCTCTCTCTCTCTCTCTCTCACCCCCTCTCTCTCTTCTTCTCTCTCTCTCTCCCTCTCTCTATCTCTCTCCATCCTCCAATAAATCCTGTGCCTTAGTTCTGAGGTCAACTCAGAAGGTCATGATGGCATTAGTATGGACAGACACACACACGCTCACACACACACACACACACACACACACACACACACACACACACACACACACACAGTTTTCGGGGTTCTGATTATCTGAGTCTCACCGTGTTCCTTCCCTCCTCCAGTCTTGCACATCTTCACACACACACACACACACACACACACACACACATAATAAGAAGAGTCTCACTGTGCTCCTTCCCTCCTCTAGTCTTGCACATCATCCATGGAAGACGAGAACTCTTCCCAGCCAATGAGGGCTCAGACACCGCTGCAGGGGGAGGGAGCTGACGCTGATGACCCCGCCTCCTGCGCCCAAGCCCCGCCTCTCCCCACCCCAGAGGAGCGAATGAGACGACAGGCCCAAGCTGTCCTCACTGACATCGTCCCAATCAACGTCACAGGTGAGCCTCAAACCACACCCACAGCCACACCCACCTTAAGGCAGTGGCCAATGGGAGGACATGTGGGTGTGTCTCTGGTGACGCTCAATGTTAGTCTGTAGTCAATGAGAATTCTCTTCTTGAGTCTTCATATAAGTGTGTTTCTATGCAGTGTGTTTGTGTGTGTTGTGTGTGTTGTGTGTGTGTATTCATATAAGTGTGTCAGTGTTTGTGTCTTGTGTGTGTGTGTGTTCATATAAGTGTGTCGGTGTTTGTGTGTGTGTGTGTGTGTGTGTGTGTGTGTGTGTGTGTATTCATATAAGTGTGTCAGTGTTTGTGTCTATTGTGTTTGTGTGTGTGTGTGTGTATTCATATAAGTGTGTCAGTGTTTGTGTCTTGTTTGTGTGTGTGTGTGTGTGTGTGTGTGTGTGTGTTCACATAAGTGTCAGTGTTTGTTAGTTGTGCGTGTATTCATATAAGTGTGTTTGTGTCTAGTGTGTGTTTGTGTCTAGTGTGTGTGTCTGTGTGTTAAGTGTGTGTTTGTGTCTATAGTGTGTGTGTGAACGTCATCATGGTGGTTGGTCCCTATGAGTTTCCTCTCCTTACCTCATCCTCTTGAATCACTAGTAGTGTGTGTGTGTGTGTGTGTGTGTGCGAGGCACGCGTAGTGTCTGTGTGTGTGTGTGTGTGTGTGTGTGTGTGTGTGTGTGTGTTAGGCACGAGTAGTGTGAGATTTCTCTTGAATCACGAGTAGTGTGAGATTTCTCTTGAATCACGAGTAGTGTGTGTGTGTGTGTGTGTGTGTGAAATACGAGTAGTGTGAGATTTCTGTCTCCAGATCAGATGAATTCAAATTCAAAAAGTTGAAACTAATATGTGTGTTTGCCTGCACTTTCTCCATTTCACTCTTTCACTCTTTTCCTCTTTGTCCATCCCTTCCTTCTTCTCCTTCTCCTCCCTGACCTCTGTGAGAGAATCTTGTGTGTGAGCTCCATCTCCCAGCTCTCGGCATCATAGTACACACACACACACACACACACACACACACTCCGATTCACTCACACATTCAAAGAGCATTCAAATTACATTTTCAAAGATATTAATTCATGATGCCACACACACACACACACACACACACACACACACACACACATACTTCCACAAACAGGTAAATCTATAACTTGAGATCAAACCACAGGACTTCAAACATGCACACAGACACATTGGCTACACACTCACTAAAGTTGTGCAAACACACAAACACACACACACACACACACACACACACACACACACACACACACACACACATACTTCCACAAACAGGTAAATCTATAACTTGAGATCAAACCACAGGACTTCAAACATGCACACAGACACATTGGCTACACACTCACTAAAGTTGTGCAAACACACACACACACACACACTACACACTCACTACAGTCGTGCATACTGGCTCACAGAGATAAACCTCAGTGAGATTAGCAGGAAAACACACACACACACACACACACACACACACTTCAGCGTCTGTCTTTCATGCTGCCTCTTCTATCCCCCCCCCACACCCCCCCCAGACACACACACACACACACACACACACACACACACACACACACACACAATCACTCTCCCACACACACTCTTCCGTGGCTCCTTCAGACACACACACCCATACCTCATAATGTCTAAGCTGTGCTGTATCTCTGTGCTGTCGTCTCCTCCATGACTGTGTTGTGTGAGATTCATAGAAACATCACCCCAAACTTTTAATACCTTCTGCAGTTGGCAAACACACACACACACACACATACACACACACACACACA
>NW_027666820.1:92500-97500 GCF_963457725.1 Sprattus sprattus | reverse complement strand
TAGCCATAGCATTAGTGTTAGTACTAGCCATAGCATTAGTGTTAGTTATAGCCATAGCATTAGTGTTAGCCGTAGCAGGAGAGGGCAACAGGAGGTCAGAGGGTTGGCTGGCTAGGAGCCCAAGATGCTGCATCATCATCATCATCATCATCATCGCAGCTGTCTGTTTGTTTCCTGCGGAGATTAAGGTTGAGCACATGCCCTAAACAGACCCTTCAGTCTCAACCAACACACACACACACACACACACACACACACAGACACAGACACAGACACAGACACAGACACAGACACAGACACAGACACAGACACAGACACAGACACAGACACAGACACAGACACAGACACAGACACAGACACAGACACACACACACACACACACACCCACACACACACACATAGCCATTCACTTTATACACACATTCACACATGGCGCATACACATGGCAATTCAGATCTACACACATTCACAAATACACTTACATGCTCATTCACTTTATACACAGATCTGCACACACACACACCGGCCCATACACACACACATCTGTACAAACACACATCTGCACACACAGATACATACATCTGCCCATGCACACACACACACACACACACACACACACACACACACACACACACCTCTGGGTAAGACACACACAAGCCATGTGACCCCTGACCTTTGACCGTGGACAGATGGGTGGGAAACAGAGGCTGTAGTGACCCCTGCGGGGGTGTGTGTGTGTGTGTGTGTGTGTGTGTGTGTGTGTGTGTGTGTGTGTGTGTATGACTGTAGTGACCCTTGCGGGTGTGTGTGTGTGTGTGTGTGTGTGTGTGTATGACTGTAGTGACCCCTGCGGGTGTGTGTGTGTGTGTGTGTGTGACTGTAGTGACCCTTGCGGATGTAGTTATCCGCTGTAAATCTGCAGTAAGACCCACTCAGACAAGAGGGCTGTGTGTGTGTGTGTGTGTGTGTGTGTGTGTGTGCATATGAGGAGAGGGCAGGGCACAGCGACTCTAATGAATGTCATCTCTGCCCAGATAAAGCCCAGTACACAGAGATGCCTTTAACTGTCCTTACACTCTCATTACACACACACACACACACACACACACACACACACACACACACACACACACACACACGAGTCCCTTTGAGTAGTAATACCACAGTATTCACACAAACTTCTGCCCATCTGTCCGACATTATAGAGTGTGTGTGTGTGTCTGTGTGTGTGTGAAAGAGAGCGAGAGAGAGAATGTGTATGTGTGTGTTTAGATATTTAAAAACATAACAAGAACCTTTAGATCTTTATTCTTTATTCCACGTTGTGAGATCTCCTCTAACGCTCATCTCCTACTGAGCTTTTCTTATGAATACATGTTGGCAGAACTCACGGGTGTGTGTGTGTGTGTGTGTGTGTGTGTGTGTGTGTGTGTGTTTGTGTGAGTGTGTGAGTGTGTGAGTGTGTGTGTGTGTGTGTGTGTGTGTGTGTGTGTGTGTGTGTGTGTGTGTGTGTTCATTGTGAATACATGTTGGCAGAAGTCACGCGTGTGTGTTGTTCTGAGCACATGACACGTATGCACAGGTGCTAAGTGTGTGTGTGTGTGTGTGTGTGTGTGTGTGTGTGTTCATTGGCAGATGAGCGCACAAGTGTGCATGTGAGCATTAGTGTGAAAATGTTTGACGCAACTTCACCAGCTGCCCATTGCACCTCCTGAGGGGGGGTTAGTGTGTGTGTGTGTGTGTGTGAGAGAGAGTGTGTCTTTGTGTGAGAGAGTGTGTGTATGTGTGTGAGAGAAAAAGCGTGTGTGTGAGAGAGAGGGGGGAGAGAGAAAGGAGAGAGATACAGAAAGAGACTTTGGAAGACCGAGAGAGAGATAGAGGGAGGGAGAAACAGAGGGGAGGAGAAAGTGAGGGAGAGAGAGAAGAAGAGAGGAGGAAAGAGCGAGTGAGGGAGAGAGAGAAGAAAAGAGAAGAAGAGAGGAGGGGAGACTGGCTCGTTCTGTTTGTCACTGCTCTTCCTCAGCCTCAGACACACACAGCAGAGCGGCAGCAGGAGGGTCTGTGTGTCTGTGTGTGTGTGTGTGTGTGTGTGTGTGTGTGTGTGTGTGTGTGTGTGTGTGTGTGTGTGTGTGTGTGTGTGTGTGTGTGTGTGTGTGTGTGTGTCTGGCTCCTGGTCATTCGCAACCATCAGAAGGATCCGCAGGTCATTAACACGTCAAAGCAGCTGGCCGTTAATCTCATTAATTAGCCAGCGTCCGCAGCAGTCTGTGTGTGTGTTTGTGTGTGTGTGTGTGTGTGCGTGTGTGTGTGAGTGTGTTAGCCTTCCCTACGGAACAGACTCGACTGATTGACGTAGAGAGAAGAGAAGAGCAGAGAGCTGAGCAGACGAGGAGAGAAGGAGAGACAGAGAGAGAGATAAGGAGAGAGAAGAGAGATAGAGAGACAGAGAGAAAAGAGAGAGAGAGAGAGAGAAGAGAGACAGAGAGACAGAGAGAGAGGGAGAGAGAAAGAGAAGAGAGACAGAGAGAGAGAAGTAAAGAGAAGGAGAGAGACATGACAGGAGGAAGGATAGAGAGCGAGAGGCAGCTGGAGAGAGGGAGCGAAGGAGTGTGTTGTGGTGTGTGTTTGTGTGTGTGTTGTGGTGTGTGTTTGTGTTGTGGTGTGTGTTTGTTGACGATGTTGTTGTTGTGGTGTGTTTGTTGACGTTGTTGTTGCCGTGGTGTGTTTGTTGACGTTGTTGTTGCCGTGGTGTGTTTGTTGACGTTGTTGTTGCCATGGTGCTCATCTGTTCCGTCTCCTCCCCAGCAGCATCTTCCGGGCGTGGTGGAGAGCTCCGCCCCCAGTCCATGTTCCTGCCGGGCCAGTACCACACCCTGGGCCGCACTGGCAGCCTGAACTCACCGGGACAGAACCACACACTCGGACCGGGTCAGTACCACACCCTGGGCCGCTGCGGCAGCGTGAGCTCGGGCCTCCGGACACACTCGGACACGCGTGACTCGTGCGTCCAGACGGAGGCGGTGAAGATCGTGCCGCCCTCCATGCGCCGCATCCGAGCCCAGCGTGGCCAGGGGATCGCCGCCATGATGTCCGGCACGTCCACGTCCACGTCCACCGGGAACCTCTCTGTCACCACGGCGACCGGCGCATCGTCGTCCCCCGACAGCCTCGGCCTGCCGCCGCCCCCCCTCATGATGATGTCACCGCCACACCTCGCCGGAGGAGACGGCCAGCGGTTCCTCAGCCTGCCGCGGGGCGCCCGCGTGTCTCTCAACATCGAGCCGCTCTACAGCAGCACCCCCTACGGGCAGGAGGACCAAAGTGCTGCCGCAGCTGCCGGTTGCCGTGGTAGCAGCAGCAGCAGCAGACAGATCTGCAAGCTGCGGGTCGACGACACGGCCGTGCACCACCGGAGAAACTCCCCGAAACCGGCCGTGCCGTCGCGCCCCCGTTCTCAGGACTGGGGGGGTGCGGGCATGGGGGGGGCGTCCCTTGGTCCCGCGTGCGTGGTGTCGCCTCACGCCTCTTACTCCACCTCCGTGATCCCCAACGCCACGCTCTCCCGCTCCGCCGAGGTCATCGCCCTCCACACCAGCGCCAGCCTGGGTCACTTCCCCCCCACGGGCACGGGCAGACCCCTCAGCACCCTCGTCACCCGCGGCAACGGAGACTTCAACGCCTTCATGGACGCTGGCACACACACCACGCCACACACACACGCCACCCCCAGCGAGGAGGCCGGACGATCGGACGAGAGCCTGCACAGCCAGAGCACGGTTGCCGCGGGTGACGACTCGGACGAGGAGCAGTGGATCTACGACACGCCGGAGAACGTGGCGCCCCGGCGACGACCTCTAACCTCCAGCTGCTCCACTCCCATCAACCACCTGTACGGCAGCCTGGAGCACTCATCACCGCGCGGCGGGACAGACTCGGGCTCGCTGTACTCCATGGACACGGACGGGTACTACACCTCCATGCACCTGGACTCAGGCCTGCGCTCGCGGAGCCAGGGGAGCGGGCATGGGCACGGGCACGGGGTGGCATCAGCGGGGGGGGGCAGGGCGGCGGGGGCACGCCACAGCATGTACGAGTGCCTGGGAGGGGGGCAGCAGCAGCAGCCGGAGGGGGAGGGCAGCGAGGGGGACCGTGCCAGCCTCTACAGCCAGCACTCGCTCCTCTCTCGCTCCATCTCGCTCCGCAAGACCAAGAAGCCTCCGCTGCCCCCCGCACGTACAGACTCGCTGCGCCGCAGACCCCCGAGGCACGCCAGGGCCGACGCCCGAGCCGACGCCAGAGGTGATGCCAGCCGGTCGTCCATGACGACGGAGGAGGAGGAGGAGGACGGAAGGCGTCCGGTTCTTAACGAGTCGCTGATCGCCTCTCTGCAGCAGTCTCTGCAGCTGGGCCTGAAGGGGAAGAGGGGGTTGTTGCCCACGGTGACGGGGTTGCCCACGGCGACGGCGTCCTCGGCCTCGCACAGCCCCTGCAGCGACTACGAGGACCCCTGGCTGCTGAGACCCCGCAGCCACAGTAGCATCAGCGGCGCTAGCAGCAGCAGCAACGCCGGACGCTCGCCACTAGGGGGCAGCACCAACGCCAACGCCAACGTCTACTCCCTCTGCCACGTCACCCCTCCCCCCGCCCAGAGCGACACCAGCAGCCTGCGCTCCGACTACACCGAGTCCTGGGGCTACTACATGGACTTCCCTCAGACCCACCAGAACCACCAGAACCAGAACCAGAACCCAGCCCAGGGCACCGGGACCGGTACCAGCCCTGCCCCTGGTGGGGTAACTAACGGAGACGCCCCACTCACCACCGCCGAGGCGACCCTCTCTCCCGCCCAGGAGGGGGGGGTTACAGCGGCCAAGCCCCCCCAGACGGGCCCGTCTTCGTCGTCTCCAGACCGGGTGAACCGTCTGACGTCCCCGTCCAGCGGGTACTCGAGTCAGTCCAACACGCCCACAGCGGGTACACCCGTGCCCTCCTTCATGAGG
>NW_027666820.1:77500-82500 GCF_963457725.1 Sprattus sprattus | reverse complement strand
GTGTGTTCAGGAGAGCGTCCAGTCACCTGCTTTACCATTTCACCACAACCCTGCTAACTGTGAGTGAGGAGCTTTTGGTGTGTGTGTGTGTGTGTGTGTGTGTGTGTGTGTGTGTGTGTGTGTGTTAGTGCTGTGTGTGTGTGTGTGTGTGTGTGTTAGTGCTGTGTGTGTGTGTGTGTGTGTTAGTGCTGTGTGTGTGTGTGTTAGTGCTGTGTGTGTGTGTGTTAGTGCTGTGTGTGTGTGTGTGTGTTAGTGCTGTGTGTGTGTGTGTGTGTGTGTGTGTGTGTGTATCGTATCTCATCTGACTCCTCCTCTCCCCCACAGGTCCAAGAGGAAGATCCTGGGGCGGCGTGAGTCAGAGGAGGAACGCTCTCAAGGCCACTCCCCCTCCCCGCCAATCACGCCAATCACGCCCACCGCGGGGGCGGTGCCAGGCCTGACCCCGCCCCCGGCCGGGTCGTCGTCACGGCAACAGAGCCCCATCCAGCGCAGCCTGCGCAAGTCGGCCACGAGCAGCGACACGTTCAAGGCCCTCCTCCTGAAGAAGGGCAGTCGCCCCGAGGGCAGCGCCCGCATGTCTGCCGCCGAGCTCCTCCGCTCCACCGACCCCCGATGCCAACGCACGCGCTCGCTCGACACGCCCCCCGAGAGCCCCACACACACACTCTCACACACACTCTCACACACAAACACACTCACACACACGCCCTACGACAGCCCGCCTGGAGGCTCGCCCGTGCACAGCAAGATGAGCACGGAGACATGGCTGAGGGGGGAGGTGCTGTCTCCCTCACGCTGCTCTTCCTCCTCCTCCTCCTCCTCCTCCTCCTCCTCCTCCTCGCTGGCGGGACCCAAACACGGGCGCTCGCGTACCCCCCCCTCGGCGGCCAGCAGCAGGTACAACGCCCGCTGCCGTCTGCTGGGCAGCCCCATGACGGTCATCTGTGAGCGCGAGGGTGAGGTCATCGAAGAGGTCGCCACTCAGGACGCCAGCCCCACGCTACAGGAGGAGAGCAGCTAAGACCCGCCCCCAGCAGACCACCCTGGACAGTGGGGTGGGCGTTTCCATGGCTACAGGGAACGGACAGTAGGGGTGTGCGTCTCCATGGCTACAGGGAATGGACAGTAGGGGTGTGCGTCTCCATGGCTACAGGGAATGGACAGTAGGGGTGGGCGTTTCCATGGCTACAGGGAATGGACAGTAGGGGTGGGCGTTTCCATGACTACAGGGAATGGACAGTGGTGTGGGCGTTTCCATGACTACAGAGAATGGACAGTGGGGTGTGCGTCTCCATGGCTACAGGGAATGGACAGTGTGGTGGGCGTTTCCATGGCTACAGGGAATGGACAGTGGGGTGTGCGTCTCCATGGCTACAGGGATGGCCCGTGAGTGGACCGTTCCACTCCAGGAAGTTCTGGGGGAGTCCTGAGTCCTGACGCCCAGCGGATCTCTGGAGAACATCTGGAGAACCCCTCACCTCCAGTGGACCAGCACTCGCTACACATACACACACACAGACACACACACACACACACACACACACACACACACACACACACACACACACACACACACACACACACACACACACAGACACGCACACAGACGGTCCAAACTGACAGAAAACTAAATCATCTCATTTCTTTACATTTTTTGCTCTCCTTATGTTTGACAGCAGACTTCTTTAGTCTGTCACCCTGGCACACACACACACACACACACACACACACACACACACACAGATACTGGAGGGGTCATTATGAGGACAATTACAGTCGCCCCAAAGAGAGACCTATGTGCTTTTGTGTGTGTGTGTCTGTGTGTAGTTTTGCACTGTTGATGTTTCTGTTAATGTCTTCTTTTAGTTTAGGGGTGTTTCTAAACGTGTTTATAAGTCTCTGAGCGCGACCCACTCTCCTGAAGATGGACCCTGTGTTGGAAGAAGTGGTTAAGGAAGATCATTAAAGCTTGTTTAATGAATTATTGATTAAAGCTTAATTAATTCGGCCTATTAACGATGATTAACAGTAGGAGTCATGTTGTCATGAGTTGGGCTGACTTTTCTGCTTACCAAAGAGTGTGTATGCTAATGGCCCCCTGGTGGAGAAACACAGCACTGCGCGTCAGAGCGAAGAGTGTGTGTGGGCTGCAGAGGACAGGTGGGTGTGTGTGTGTGTGTGTGCCGCTTCACCGGCTCACTAACGCGACTAAAACCCTGCTAAAACCCTGCTAGACTACCGGTCTCCCCTAACACACTAGTCCTCAGTCCCCCGACATAAGTTCAGCTCCGCTCGGATCTTTCTCTTCCGCTCCGTACCGCTTTTGTATCGCCGTTTTGTATGGAAGTATAAAATAGAGAGACAATAGTTTGAAGTAACATTTCAACTTATTTTCAGACGACTTTGTACATTTTTTCAGACCCCCCCTCCCCCCCCCTATTGTTGAAAGGGAAAGGGCTTTTTCCTTTTGTAGACTATTTATTTTAGAATAGGAAGGCTGTGGTCAGAGCTGGGGCGGGTGATTTAGGGGTTTAGGGCGTGTCTGAGGTTTTGACAAGAGGACAGGGAGATGAAGAGGAGGAGGAGGAGGAGGAAGATGATGAAGAGTTGGGGCGTAAGCAGATTCAGGCAGATAACTCTCTTGTTGATCTGTGTAATAAAGCCTGCTGATCTTTGAAAACACTCTGTGTGTGGAACTCTGTTACTATGTGTGTGTCTGTGACTCTGTGACTATATGTGTGTGTGTCTGTGACTCTGTTACTATGTGTGTGTCTGTGACTCTGTGACTATATGTGTGTGTGTCTGTGACTCTGTTACTATGTGTGTGTCTGTGTGTGTCTTTGTCTGTGTGTGTGACTGTGTGTGTGACTCTTTGTGTGTGTCTGTATGTGACTGTGTGTGTGTGTGTGTCTGTATGTGACTGTGTGTGTGTGTGTGACTGTGTGTGTGTGTGTCTGTATGTGACTGTGTGTGTGACTGTGTGTGTGTGACGTGACCACCACTGCTGATTCACGGCCACCTGTCAGCGAGTGCTAGGAGTGTGTCTGTGTGTGTGTGTGTCTGTGTGTGTGTGTGACTGTGACCCACCTGTCAGCGAGCGCTAGGAGTGACACCCTCATTAGGGACGTTGCCATGGCATCGAGGTCGTCCGTCATCTAGAAGGTTCCTGGGAGGGCCATCTTTTATGAGGCCCCGGGGCCTCTTCAAACTCACACACACACACACACACACACAAATCACAAGATGCTACAAGACACACCTACAAACACACTAGGATAGGCCTATGCTGCAATGCACAGTCTTTTTCTCAGGCTCAAACTTGGCAGACATGTGTGCCTGTGTGTGTGTGTGTGTGTGTGTTCAGTCTGCTGCTCTCTCACACACACACACACACACACACACACACACACACACACAATCCAACAGGTTGACTGTAACTTTGTAGGTCTGTAGGTCAGGTGTGTGTGTGTGTGTGTGACTGTGTGTGTGTGTTTATGACTGTGTGGTCGCGCCTCTTTCTCTCTCCCCCCCTCACACACACACACACACACACACAGATTGTATTGGTGCTGTGTCCAGTGCGGACCATCTGCCGGGAGCTGCAGCATAATCATGCAGGCTGTTCATTTGTCACTCCGACAGCACAGTACCACACACACACACACACACACACTCCGACAGCAAAGTACCACACACACACACACACACACACACACACACACACACAATAGACAAACACACACACACACACACACGCCGACAGCAAAGTACCACACACACACACACTCTCTCACACACACACACACACACACACACACACACACAGCACAGTTCCACACACACAAAAACACACAAACACACTTCGACAGCACAGCACCTCCACGCACCAAATAAGATAGCAGTTGGTGACACACACACTCACACTCACACACACCCTCTTCTCCTGCACCTGCTTCAAGAGCACCACACACTCACACACACACACACACACACCCTCTTCTCCTGCACCTGCTTCAAGAGCACCACACACACACACACACACTCTTCCTACACTTCCTTCCACATGAACACTCTTCCTACAGCCCCTTCACACACACACACACACACACACACACACACATTCTCACAGTCTTCCTATAACACTATCCATAGCATTCCAGCTTTTCTTCAGAACCTAAAATACACCCTTTCTGTCTACGCCTCACTTACCACACTCCCATCTCTATCGCACACACACACACACACACACACACACACACACCCCTGACTAACACACACACTCACTCACAGGCAACACTAAAAGCTTTTCCCTCCTGCTGACTGAACTTGATCTTCAGACAGGCACTCATGGCAGAAACACACATACACATACACACACACACACACACACACACACCTGACTCCAACACACAGACAGACACACACACAGGCAATCCTGTCAAAAATAGCCCAGCTGACTTAGGCTGGGCGGCAGAGCTGGGAGGATGTCTTAGGTAAGACCATTTCAGACCAGACCAGACCACTTCAGAACAGACTAGACCACTTCAGAACAGACTAGACCACTTCAGAACAGACTAGACCACTTCAGAACAGACTAGACCACATCAGAACAGACTATAACACATCAGAAAAGACTAGACCACTTCAGAACAGACTAGACCACTTCAGAACAGACTATAACACTTCAGAACAGACTAGACCACTTCAGACTAGACCCCTTCAGAACAGACTAGACCACATCAGAACAGACTAGAACACATCAGAACAGACTAGACCCCTTCAGAACAGACTAGACCACTTCAGAACAGACTAGACCACTTCAGAACAGACTAGACCACTTCAGAACAGACTAGACCACTTCAGAACAGACCAGACCCCTTCAGAACAGACCAGACCACTTCAGAACAGACCAGACCACTTCAGAACAGACTAGACCACTTCAGAACAGACCAGACCACTTCAGAACAGACCAGACCACATCAGAACAGACCAGACCACAT
>NW_027666820.1:67500-72500 GCF_963457725.1 Sprattus sprattus | reverse complement strand
GTTGGGGAACATTGTCAGAGCAAAAGGAAGCAAGTTTTTCTTCCGGGACAACGTTGTACTTTGCCTGGCTGAGGTTTGTAAAAGACCATAAGGATTGAAAAAGCGGACTGGAGGTTCTTCTAAGTTCGTCTTCTCTGATGAGTCCGATTTCACAGTAGGTGCAAGACTCTCTGGCTTGTAGGCCTCTCCAGGTCTCCGTCTAACCATCAGACGACCATGTGTTGGGCAAAGCTGAAAATTGGACTCATCAGAGAAGACGAACTAGAAGACCCTCCAGTCCGCTTTTTTCAATCCTTATGGTCTTTTACAAACCTCAGCCAGGCAAAGTACAACGTTGTCCCGGAAGAAAAACTTGCTTCCTTTAGCTCTGACAATGTTCCCCAACTCTGAGAAATGTTTTTTCCAGCAGGGCAATGCTCCATGCCACACAGCCAGGCCAGTAAAGGTGTGGATGGAGTACCACCAGATCAGGACCCTGTCATGGCCAGCCCAATTTCGAGACCTGAATCCCATCAAAAACCTCTGAAATGTGATCAAGAGGAAGATGGATGGTCACAAGCCATGAAAAGAAGCCGAGCTGCTTGAATTCTTGCGCCAGGAGTAGCATAAAGTCATCCAACGGCAATGTGAAAGACTGGTGGAGAGCATGCCAAGACACATGAAAGTTGTGATTTTAAATCAAGGTTTTTCCACCAAATATTGATTTCTGAACTCTTCCTAAGAGTAAGCATTAGTATTGTGTAGTTTAAAAATGAATATGAGCTTGTTTTCTTTGCATTATTCGAGATCTGAAGACACTGCATCTTTTTTGCTATTTTGACCAATTGTCATTTTTCTACAAATAAATGATCTAAATGACAATATTTTTATTGGAAATTTGGTAGGAATGTTGCCAGTAGGTTATAGAATAAAACAAAAATGTACATTTTACTTTAACACATACCAATAAATAGTAAAACCAGAGAAACTGATAATTTTGAAGTGGTCTCTTAATTTTTTCCGCGGCTGTATATACCCGCTAGTAAACTCACCAATATTAAATGTGGCAGGAGCTCAGGAGGAATTATAGTTTGGTTCAGAGAATCTTTTAAAAAGTATATTCACATTGTAAGGAAGGGACCATCACATGTATGGATCAAACTCTCAGAAGAGCTCTCTTTCTCCGATCATGACACGTATTTATGTGCCTTGTACATTCCTCCCTATGAATCACCATACTACTCTGAAAACACATTTGAAAACTTAAAATCAGAAATAATTGCATTTCAATCAATTGGTGAAATACTCTTAATGGGAGACCTAAACGCACAAACTGGTAACGCCTTAGATT
The DNA here is from genome assembly GCF_963457725.1 of Sprattus sprattus. Taxonomy (NCBI): domain Eukaryota; kingdom Metazoa; phylum Chordata; class Actinopteri; order Clupeiformes; family Clupeidae; genus Sprattus; species Sprattus sprattus. Next base: position 71,170 of record NW_027666820.1, on the reverse strand, counting down.
TTATTGACCCAGCTGGCCTAAAATGTATTGAAACCCTCCAACAAAACACCATTGTGAGTACACATAGACTGACCTTTGATAACATACTAAATAAACATGGCAAGGAAGTTTTACTAATGTGCAAAGACCTTGGCCTTTACATTGTCAACAGCAGAACAAAGGGCAAATTCACCTTCTGTTCATCCCTGAAGCAGTGTGGTGGACTACGCAATATCTGATTTAGACCCAAGCCAAATGAACAACTTCATGGTGATGCCACAGCTGCCTTTGTCTGACCATAGCCACATTACTATCAGCCTAAAAAAAAAAACCTAACATAGTTCAACAAAAAAACAACACCAGCCTAACACCCACTCCCTGCCAAATATGCATGGAGTAATGAAACTTCAGAACAATACATAACACAACTAAATTCCATCCAAGTTGAAAATATGATTTACTCCTTCCTTTTCAACAAATTTGAAAACAGCAGGGAGAACATCAACTTGACAAAAATTACAGAAATACTTTTAACTGCAGCTAAAAGGTCATTAAAAAAAGTCAAACACAGCACTACCAAAAATGGGAAAAACAAGAATTCAAACAAAAACAAATGGTTCGACAAAGAATTGAGACTAAGTTCAAACAATAAACACAGAAATCCTTCAAATCAAGAAATTCGAACACAATATCTTAACACCCTTCAGAAATACAAATCGCTTCTAAGACACACAAAAAATGACCATATAAATGCCCAACTCAAAGAAATGGAGGACGCATTAGATCATAACTCCTTCTGGGAACACTGGAATAATTTTGATAAAACTAGAAAAGAAAAAGTCATCCCATTAGTTGACGGTAGAAAATGAACAGAACATTTTGAAAAATTGTACAAAAAAGGTAACCTAAATTCTGAACAAAAAAACTTTAAAATCTCAGTTAAAACAACTTGAAGAGACAGAAAAGGACAGGCTCAATCAATTAGATACCACTATAACATCAACAATAATATAATAAATTCATCCCAGATAGGCTTTTCTCAAAACAACAGAACAACTGACCATATATACACATTGCACACACTCATAGAGGAACACGTACAAAATGTTAAAAAGGGTAAAATATTTGGCTGCTTCATTGACTTTAGCAAAGCTTTCGACTCAGTATGGCATGACGGACTTATGTTGAAATTAATTGATAGTGGAATTGGGGGCAAAATGTATGACATCATCAAAGATAACAATACAATAAATGCTGTGTAAAAGTTCACAACAGACTAACAGATTATTTTGATCAGACAAAAGGAGTTCGACAAGGCTGTTGCTTAAGTCCAACCTTATTCTATATACAGTCCTGCTCACCATTATTGGCACCCCTAGTGAATATGAGCAAACAGGCTATGAAAAAATATGTCTTTGCTGTTTATCCTCTTGGTGTTTCACTCAAAATATTCACAAAAATCTTACTTTTACATTGAAGTAAAATGATTGAAAAAAAAAAAAAAAAAAAAACTGTTGACATTAAATAAATACTTTTCCCCAAAAGATGTGGCACCCCTACACAAATCTTATACCATAATTGAAATCTAAGGAGGATGATTCGACTGGCAAAATAATCTCCAAGGATCACAGCTGGAGAATTGCAGACATTATTTGAGTCTTGGGGTCACAAATGTTTTGCCAAATGTAAGTCAGACTTTCAATGGGACCGAGTTATATGGTCAGATGAGACCAAAATGAAGCTTTTTGGCAACAAACAACAAAGGTGGGTTTGGCGTAGACAGAAATTTAGCCATACAGAAAAGCACCCCATACCTACTGTGAAGTATGGTGGCGGATCTTTGCTGTTGTGGGACTGTTTTTCTTCCAAAGGCCCTGGACATCTTTTTAGGATACATGGTATCATGGACTCGATCAAATACCAGCAAATATTAATTGAAAACCTAACAGCCCCCTGTAGGAAGCTTACAATGGTTCACCAACCTAACCACGCATTACAGGAGAAGACTCAGAGCTGTTATCTTGGCAAAGGGAGGCTGCACAAAACATTTAATTAAGGGGTGCCAATAACTGTGGCACACATAACAATTAAGGGGTGCCAATAACTGTGGCACACATGTTTTGGAGAATAATATTTATATAAAAAAATTCTTTCAATTATTTTACCTCAATGAAAATGTAAGATTTTTATGAATATTTTGAGTGGAAGACCAAGAGGATAAACAGCAAGGACATATTTTTTCATAGCCTGTTTGCTCATATTTACTAGGGGTGCCAATAATGGTGGGCAGGACTGTATATACAAATGATTTGGACACAAAAATTGAAAGATCTTCATCCCCAGGTCTTAAACTTTTACGTAAAGAAATGAAATGCCTGCTTTTTGCCGACAATCTCCTCCTACTCTCCCCTAGTGCAGAGGCGCTTCAGGAAAGTCTGAATATTGTCAAAGAATACAGTCATGGGCCCTTCCAATTAACCTGGATAAATCAAAAATCATTGTATTCCAAAAAAGACACTCCAAACACAATAATAATTACAGCTTCACAATTGGCGAAGAAAAACTGGAACAAGTTAAAAAATATTGTTATTTAAGACTAATGATTTCTTCAACTGGACTTTTTGACGGAGCAATAACAGATCTAACGGAAAAGGCAAGAAAAACCTATTTCATGCTCAGGAAATCCCTACTAAAATATAACCCCCCCCCCCCCCCCCCCATAAAACTCTGGCTAAAACGTTTTGATTCAATACTGAAACCTATATTACTGTATGGGAGTGAAGTTTGGAGAACTACATTTTAAAACAAATTGTACTCATGGGACAAAAGCCACCCCGAACTATTCCATTTGGAATTCTGCAAAAATATACTGGGTGTAAACAGGTGTTGCCCTAATATAGCGTGTAGAGCAGAGTTGGGAAGATACCCACTCCTTCTAGACACACAAAAGGAACCATCTGCAAACAAGCAAACCAGACAGGCACCGCCACACTTCTGCCCAACTGAGGGATGGACACCCAGAGAGAGACCCCTTAAACTACCTTGTACAAAAACATGGGCTCAGCATGAAAGACTTAAGCATTGCCTCTAAACTAGAGACAGTTAAAAGAAAGCAGTATAGAAAAGTACACTAACTGCTGGAAGAACCAAATTAAAGAGTCCAGCAAGGTAACTGTATACAGAACATTAAAAAAAGGACTACAAATTGACACCATACTTAATCCAAATAAAATATTATAAACGAAGAACTATATTAACAAAGTACAGGCAGTAGAGAAGGGGCAGCACAGACAATGCTGGGAGACTATGCGCAGTGCTGTTGTGGTCTCTGGAGAAGTGGGTATACTCTTATTTGTATTAAGCAGCCCATACAGCACAGGATAAACGCCCTGTTTTGAGAAGTGGGTATACGCAAGGCTGATTGAAAAATAAGTGGCTATACTCCGTATACCTGCGTATACCCTGGACTACACCACTGACTATGCGTCTACTGCAACATGAACGATGTTGAAAATGAGCCTCATTTTCTGACGGAATGTACAAAATACCACAATATAAGAAATGCATATTACAACCAATTCACAGACATCCACCCTGGTTTCATAAACCTAACAAACCAACAAAAACTACCATTCCTCCTGGGGGAATTGAGACGTGTAACATTTTAGCATCTGAATATGTGCAGTCCTGC
>NW_027666820.1:37500-45000 GCF_963457725.1 Sprattus sprattus | reverse complement strand
TTGATAGAAAAATACATAACACACGACGAGAATGGCATTTACAGTAAAAAAAAAAATTGAACCTATCAATTCAAGTTGCAACAAAACTGTTTTCATCCATACCTATGTATAGTAACAATGAACATTGTCTCACCACAAAAAGCAGTTAAAAGTTTCAATTTCTTTAATGTACACCTAAATCCATTTGGGTTATCTATAACGGTAGCCTATATTCCCGATTGCTGACCTCAGTCAAAAATATGAGTACAACATCAGTAGGCTCCTTGATCAGTGGTCAAGCCACTTAGGCTATCATCAGACAGTGTCACACACACACACCATCTGGAGAGGCTAACTAATCCCGCCATGGCCTTGTCCACCTAGGACCCTACGGGTTGCCATGGGTTACAGCCGAGTTCATTGAGACAGTACATCAGTCATAGTAGTCATGGCGATACATACCTCCGTCAACCTGAGGTGCAGAAGCGCATTCTTGGTCTCCAGCTCCAATATGCGCTCCTCTTTACTCTGCGAATACACCGTTACAAAAAAAAAGTCTGCGGTATGTGACGTTAGTTAGCATGCTAGACTAGCCTACCGCTGTAGGCCATAGTGTATAAATGAATACACTACAGACGAAATAGACGAACAAAGATGTATGTGTTTAACTTTTTGAATACTTTCAAAATGTCAGTAACATTTCCAGAAAGGCAATCAAATTAACTCCAATTGAATTGACCCTACACAAGGCCTCCAGGCTATCTTAACGTTATTCTGTTTAAATTCTTATAACGGCTACTTACCCTGAGCTTGTGTTCCAACAGGTGCACCTGGTGCGCAAAGATCTGATCCCGGTTAATAAAAAGTGGCATTTTGCTGAAGTCAAAAACAATAAAAAAGCCACGGTGACACACTTCTTGATTAAGCGAACAGGACGTCAGCCAGAGCAGGCTACTTTGACTGTTTCAGTAATCGGCTTAACAGTGACAACACAACCTGCGTGCCGGGAGAAACTATCCACTTCAAGTGAGGCAACAGGTCTTCTTAAAGGTTGTTTTTTCCCCTTCAATGGCTATCTGAAGTATTTAGCTTCATTCATTTAAGAGATACAGCCCATATTTACGCCTCTATCAGCAAGTGGGACTAGTTCGGAGACAAAAAATAAGCTATAGGCCTACTCAAGCGTGTTGTGTAGCCTACATCATATAAAAAATAAACCATAATATTATAATACATATATGAATAATGTATTTGTTTACTGTTGAACTACTCTAGGTTATGTCACTATTTCTACAGCTGTAAATACCTATTTCAACCAATTCAAGTTGAACAGAGCAAGTTTGCAGTTCACGTCCAGGTGAGACCTTTTGCAGACTACATGATTCAGGTGAACGAGTAGTAAGTAACATGAATCATGAGCGCCCCCTAGTGGCTAACATATGATTCTACAGGGAGGATGGTTCTCTACCACTGAACTCTGTTGCAGTCAGAGATGAATAAAATGGCCACAATGACACTTACACACACAACATGGTTTATAATAATAATAATTAATTGTATTTATAAAACACAATACTGTTCCTTATTGATGCATAAATGTTATTCTCTAACTATTCATGAAAGAAAAAAAGGCACACAGGACCAGCCATGTTTTGGGTTGAGTCTTTTATTCTTCCCAAGAGTTCCACCCAAGTTTCTTTTGTAAACCTTATTTCCCTCTGCGATAACTTTATCATTTATTATTCATTAGGGATGCTTTATGAAGCCTATCTACAGCAAGCATCGGATCCAGGTTAGTGGATCCAGGGTTAATGGCACACTGCGTACATCCAGACACACACACACACACACACACACACACACACAAACACAAACATTCAGACATTCACATTCCCTGGCATCTACTACAGGGCATGGTCCTACTCCACTCCAAGAGCTTTACATGATAAGAGAGAAGGTTTGTTTCAAGGCATTCATTGCATGTGTGTGTGTTCGTGTGTGTGTGTGTGTGTGTGTGTAGGTGTGTGTGTACATGGGCCTACTCCACTCCAAGAGCGGAGTGGGAAGAGTCGTTTCAAGGCATTGGTTTAAGAAGCATCGGGAGCAGTACGTGTGTGTGTGTGTGTGTTTGTGTGTGTGTGTGTGTGTGTGTGTGGGCGTGTCCTGGTCTCTCACACCCTCTCCACACACATGGCGATGCCCATTCCTCCTCCGATGCAGAGCGAGGCCACGCCCCTAGTCCCGCCCGTCCTACTGAGCGCGTGCAGGAGAGTCACCAGCACCCGGCAGCCAGACATGCCCAGAGGGTGTCCCAGAGAGATGGCCCCCCCACAGATATTCACCTGGGTAGAGAAGAGAGAGACACACACACACACACACACACACACACACACACACACACAAATAAGATGAGGAGAGAGACAGGGGCACCAGAAGGAAGGAAAAGGCGAGAAAAAGAGAGAGAAAAAATACAGAGAACAAGAAATTGGGGGAAGAGTGTGTGTTTGTGTGTGCGTGTGAGAGTGTGTGTGTTTGAGTGTGGGTGTTTGAGTGTGGGTGTTTGAGTGTGGGTGTGTGTGACTGTGGGTGTGTGGGTGTGTGGGTGTGTGTGTGTGTGTGTTTGTGTGTTTGTGTGTGTTTGAGAGTGTAAGAATATGTGTGTGTTTGTGTGTTTGAGAGTGTAAGAGTGTGTGTGTGTGTGTGAGTGAGTGTGTGTTTGAGAGTGTAAGAGTGTAAGAATGTGTGTGTGTGTGTGTGTGTGTGTGTGTGTGTGTGTGTGTGTGTTTGAGAGTGTAAGTGTGTGTGTGCAGTAAGTGATACCTTGTCTGGGTTGAGGCCCAGTTCCTTCACTACAGCCAGAGACTGGGCAGCGAACGCCTCGTTCACCTCAAACAGATCCACCTCCTCCAGCTTCCAGCCAGCCTTCTCCACCTGAACACACACACACACACACACACACACACACACACACACACACACACACACACACACACACACACACACACACACACACACACACACACACACACACACACACACACAAACACACACACACACACACACACACACACACAGAAACGTTGCTCATGGGCACAATGTTTTCACCATTCATCCACACACATCCAGTGAGAACTCAGCAAGGGGTCACAAGATTGTAAACACACACACACACACACACACACAAACACCGCTTTCCTGATGGCCGGATTTGTGTGTGTGGGCACTGGGCCACACACACTCACAGACACACACACACACACACACACACACACACACACACACACACACACACACACACACACACACGCTCACCGCTTTCCTGATGGCAGGGATTGGTCCAGTACCCATGATTGACGGGTCCAGGCCGGCCTGAGCCCAGGAGATGATTCGTGCCATTGGCTTTAGGCCACGCCTCTTGGCCTCTGATTGGCTCATGAGGACAGTGGCTGCAGCTCCGTCATTGATCCCTGAAGAAGAAAACAAAAACAAACATAAGAAAACAAAAACAAACATATGAAAACTAAAGCAAAGATAAGAAAACAAAAACAAACATAAGAAAACAAAAACATACATAAGAAAACAAAAGCAAAGATAAGAAAACAAAAACAAACATAAGTAAACAAAAACAAAGATAAACTGCGTCGCTAGCATAGCTGCGCTTTAGAGTTTAACCCAGTTTTAGACTTGACGTGTTGCAGAAGGAGTCTCATAGCTTTGTAAACCCTATTGCATCATAACCTCCAGCTCAGGCTGATTTCAGTTGGGTTAGGGTAAGTCAGAACACAATATCACAACGGCCACTAGAGGTCGCTTTTTGTACACACTTCCGGTTCAAGTAGTACATTTCTAAAGCACAGCTACGTAAGCCAGATGCTAAGTAGTACAGTTCTAAAGCACAGCTACGTAAGCCAGATGCTAAGTAGTACAGTTCTAAAGCACAGCTACGTTAGCCATATGCTAAGTAGTACAGTTCTAAAGCACAGCTACTTTAGCCAAATGCTAAGTAGTACAGTTCTAAAGCACAGCTACGTTAGCCAGATGCTAACTGACAGAGCAATTGTGCCCCATTGTGTTGTTTTGAATAAACAGGCTTCTCAAGGTTTGAGGGTGTTTTCATATCTGTTTTTGATGGTCCACTTCATCTTGCACTGCCTCTTTATAGTCATGTGCCTGTTGTGTACAAGGCTGTTGTTTCTGTGTTCTATGTATTATTAACTGTACTGTTCAACCAAATAAACAAAGTTGGCACAAAGAGGAAACAGGAAGCTAAACCTGGACCTTGACTGTAAACAGGAAGCTAAACCTGGACCTTGACTGTAAACAGGAAGCTAAACCTGGACCTTGACTGTAAACAGGAAGCTAAACCTCGACCTTGACTGTAAACAGGAAGCTAAACCTCGTCCCTTGACTGTAAACCGGAAGCTAAACCTCGACCTTGACTGTAAACAGGAAGCTAAACCTCAACCTTGACTGTAAACAGGAAGCTTAACCTCGACCTTGACTGTAAACAGGAAGCTAAACCTCGACAATGACTGTAAAATGTCTCTGATTGGCACTCTGGGTGAAAATACGTGATCCGTGCCTGTCTGGGCCTATTAGAACCCCTAACTCCTGGGTACGTGATCGGGTCCTGTCCGGGTCTCTGGTAGAACCCCTAACTTCTGATCAGGTTCCTGTCTGGGCCTGTAGTGGAACCCCTAACTCCTGGGAGGGAGGAGCCTACCTGAGGCGTTGCCGGCGGTGACGGAGCCGGAGCCGTCCTTCAGGAAGCAGGGCTTGAGTTTGGTCATGGCCTCAAGGCTGCTGCCGTGGCGGGGGAACTCGTCCTGCCGCACCTCCACAGGGCCTGGAGCACACACACACACACACACACACACACACACAAACACACAGGAGAGTGGTTACTGTGGTTACTGGGGCACACAGACAGGAGAGTGGTAACTCAGCAGGTAAACAGAAGCACACATGCAGTGAGACGGGTAAAGTAAATAAAAAAAAACATTCACTCAGATGTGTAAGGTTCAATTAAAAAGATGAACTGTTGGGTTGGGGTTAGGGTAATACATCAGATTAGCTTTTGGTTGGACTGGAGAGGAAGCTCAACACCTCTTATCCCCAGTGGGCCCAAGCAAGATTGGCAAGAGTATGATGACAATGAATTTATTAGCTATAAACACACTTATCCATTCATTTATTAGCTATAAACACACTTATCCATTCATTTCTTAGCTATAAACACACTTATCCATTCATTTATTAGTTATAAACACACTTATCCATTCATTTATTAGCTATAAACACACTTATCCATTCATTTATTAGTTATAAACACACTTATCCATTCATTTATTAGTTATAAACACACTTATCCATTCAATTATTAGCTACAAACACACTTATCCATTCATTTATTAGCTATAAACACACTTATCCATTCAATCATTCCGATAAGTATGCTCAAAACCAGTTCTTGTTTCAGGTTATCATTGGTCTATATTGGACGACATAGTTACTCCAAACACATTGAGTCATCAGCCGGCCATTTCCTTATGTTTAAGGACAGGAGGTAGTTATCTGTGATCAACTGCTCTTGCCTTATGCTTTAAGGACAAGAGATTTTTTTCTCACATTTTTGAGAAGCTTTTTCTTTACTTTTATTATTTTCTACATGGTAGATAACCCTTTTTTTGTTCAGTGCATCATCTCATATGTGTTCTTTCGTAGTTTAAATGTCTTCAGTATTAATCTACAATGTAGAAAATAAAAGAGAAAACACTTAAAAAATGTAAAAGTGTGTCCAAACTTTTCACTGGTACTATATCTGTGATCAACTGCTCTTGCCTTTGCGTGACGGGAGATAGTAATCTGTGATCAACTGCTCTTGCCTTTGCGTGACGGGAGATAGTTATCTGTGATCAACTGCTCTTGCCTTTGCGTGACGGGAGATAGTTATCTGTGATCAACTGCTCTTGCCTTTGAGTGACGGGGCGTGACGGGAGATAGTTATCTGTGATCAACTGCTCTTGCCTTCGCGTGACGGGAGATAGTAATCTGTGATCAACTGCTCTTGCCTTTGAGTGACGGGGCGTGACGGGAGATAGTTATCTGTGATCAACTGCTCTTGCCTTCGCGTGACGGGAGATAGTAATCTGTGATCAACTGCTCTTGCCTTTGAGTGACGGGGCGTGACGGGAGATAGTTATCTGTGATCAACTGCTCTTGCCTTCGCGTGACGGGAGATAGTAATCTGTGATCAACTGCTCTTGCCTTTGAGTGACGGGGCGTGACGGGAGATAGTTATCTGTGATCAACTGCTCTTGCCTTTGCGTGACGGGAGATAGTAATCTGTGATCAACTGCTCTTGCCTTTGCGTGACGGGAGATAGTTATCTGTGATCAACTGCTCTTGCCTTTGCGTGACGGGAGATAGTTATCTGTGATCAACTGCTCTTGCCTTTGCGTGACGGGACGGTGACGGGGACAATTTCGCGGTCGAAGTGTCCCGCCGCCTGGGCCGCCTCGGTTCTGTTCTGGGAGGAGACGGCGAACCGGTCCTGTTCCTCTCGGGTCACGCTCCACTGCTTCGCCACGTTCTCCGCTACAATCACATAAACAACAACACAAACACAAGATTATAAACATAAACAACAACACAAACACAACCACATGATTATGAACACAAACACAAGATTATAAACATAAACAACAACACAAACACAACCACATGATTATGAACACAAACACAAGATTATAAACATAAACAACAACACAAACACAACCACATGATTATGAACACAAACACAAGATTATAAACATAAACAACAACACAAACACAACCACATGAGTATAAACACAACAACAACAACAACAACATGATGATAAAGACAAACAACAACACAAACACAACCACATTGGGGGCGACAGTGGTACAGGAGGTAGAGTTGCTATTTGATTCCCTGTCGAAGCGTCCTTGAGCAAGACACTCATAATTGCTCCTGATGTGCAGTGTGCCATCAGTGTAAATGTAAAATGTGTATACATCCTTGTAAGTCGCTTTGGATAAAAGCGTCTGTTAAATGACTAAATGTAAATGTAAATGATTATCAACACAAACACAACAACATGATTATAAACACAACAACAACATGATTATAAACACAACAACAACATGATTATAAACACAACAACAACGTGATAATAAAGACAACACAATCGATAACTAATGTTGAGGTCACTCCAAACCACTGAAGCCCCCTGAGTTCTGAAACCCTCATGCTAAGTGCTAATACGCTAAGTGCTAATACACTAAGCTCATGGTCAGTGCTAATAAGCTAAGTGCTAATGCACTAAGCTCATGGTAAGTGCTAATACGCTAAGCTTATGGTCAGTGCTAATAAGCTAAGTGCTAATACACTAAGCTCATGGTAAGTGCTGATATGCTAAGCTCATGGTCAGTGCTAATACGCTAAGCTCATGGTAAGTGCTAATACACTGCTTGTGATGTTTTTGGTAAACAGGAGTA
>NW_027666820.1:5000-32500 GCF_963457725.1 Sprattus sprattus | reverse complement strand
TTACCTATCGGGGTTCTTGCTGCGGACACGATGACAACTGTCTCGCGATCCATCGCGCCAGTCGGGGGAAGCAAGGTGCAGAAGTCCTGAGGAAGCGAGCGAGTTTATCCGTAGGTGAAGATGCGAGCAAGCTTAACCGTCGGTGACGATGCGGGCACACAGACTGACTGATACACACCCCTTGGAGCTAACGTTACTCCCCTCTAATTAGCCGTCTCTGTTATTGGCATGTTGCTTCATTCATTTGATTACGAGTAACCATAGAAGAAGAAGGACACCTAGTCTAGAGCTCCACCTAGCGGCTGGGAAGATGTTCTGTCCTTTCCCACTGCAATTACTCAGCCGTGAAGTGGGATGAGTAACTACTGACGAGGTAAAACCTTGTGCCCCACTAAGTTTAACCCCCCACAAGATATCAACACAGCATACACTACCCTCTATATGCTTCTCCTTTGCATGTAACACACACACACACACACACACACACAAACACACACACACACACACACACACATACACAGACAAGTCAGTGTGTGTGTGTGTGTGTGTGTGTGTGTGTGTGTGTGTGTGTGTGTGTGTGTGTGTGTGTGTTTGTGTGTGTGTGTATATGCTTCTTCTTTGCATGTAACACACACACACACACACACACACACACACACAAATACTTGGCAGAAACAAAGGACCTTTAAGCTCTCCTGAATGAACGACAGAAGCTGACATGGAGCTTAGAACAACACTAACAGAGCAAACCATAGAAAATACACAAATAATATAAAGGATATGGAAGACTAACAAATGAACACAAGAAGTGAGAGAGAGAGGGAAATAGAGGGAGAGAGAGAAAGAAAGAGAGGGGGGAGAGGGAGGAAGAAAGATAGGGAGAGAGGGAGGCAGAGGGAGAGGGAGAGAGAGAGAGAGGGCGAGAGAGGGGGGGATTGGTGTAATGGATTACACACAGACAGAGGATGTAGCTAAGAGTGAAGAAGGACAGAGAGGCAGAGAGAAAAATAAAGACACAGAGAGAAAGAGAAAGAGAGAGAGTGAAGGAGAAACTACACAGAGAGACAGAGGGATAAAGAGAGAGGGATGAAGAGAGTGAAAAAGCATACCGAGAAGGGGAGACGAGAAGAGGAGAGCAAAGGAAAAAGATAAACAGAGAGAGAGAGATATCAACACAGCACACACACACACACACACAAGATATCAACACAGCACACACACACACACACACACAAGATATCAACACAGCACACACACACACACACACACAAGATATCAACACAGCACACACACACACACACACACAAGATATCAACACAGCACACACACACACACACACACAAGATATCAACACAGCACACACACACACACACACACAAGATATCAACACAGCACACACACACACACACACACAAGATATCAACACAGCACACACACACACACACACACACACAAGATATCAACACAGCACACACACACACACACACACAAGATATCAACACAGCACACACACACACACACACACAAGATATCAACACAGCGCGCGCACACACACACACACAAGATATCAACACAGCACACACACACACACACACACAAGATATCAACACAGCACACACACACACACACACACAAGATATCAACACAGCACACACACACACACACACACAAGATATCAACACAGCGCGCGCACACACACACACACACACACACACAAGATATCAACACAGCATACACTACCCTGTATATGCTTCTCCTTTGCATGTAACACACACACACACAAACACACACACACACACACACACACACACACACACACACACACACACACACACACAACACACACACACACACACACACACACACACACACACACACACACACACACACACAACAATCAACACAGCGCGCACACACACACACACACACACACACACACACACAACACACACACAAACACACACACACACACACACACACACACACACACACACACACACACACAACAATCAACACAGCGCGCACACACACACACACACACAAACACACACCAGATATCAACACAGCACACACACACACAAGATATCAACACAACATTACCCTGTATGCTTCTCCTTTGCATGTAACACACACACACAATATATCAACACAGCACACACACACACGCACACACACCAGTGACCACACACACAGACATGTTGATGGGTCGAAAACTTCGCTGCAGTCTGGATTTGATACATCCTGACCTGAAAATAGAGTGCAAGACAAACAAGATAAACTAGAAGAAAACCATGACAGGACAGCAAGGGACCGACATTTTGGAGAAGATGATCCTGTCCTCACCAGGAACTTTGGCTCGGGCCCGAGATGGTTTCCTGGACATATAGCACACACACACACACACACACTGACTTATATATACATACTGTATAAATAAGCAAAAATAATAATAATAATTCTGTTTTGTTCTGTGAATTTAGTAGGAACAGTGCTGTTTGATAATACTGACCTGCAGTTGGTTGTTAAGTAATTTAACTCATGAAGACTTTGTTCCAGCTTAAAAGGGGGGTGATGTAGTAAAGTGTATTTACTGTTTGAGCAGTCAAGCCACTAGATGGCAGTAGTAGTCTGGCGTGGGTTGTTGGTCTGTTTGTCAGTTGGAAGTTTACCTGCATGCTGGCAGTTCGATAAGCCACCTTCATGAAACTGGTAATAAACAGATTGAACATAACGCTGTTCAAGTTACTACAATGTACCTTACCTATGTGTGTTAAAAGAATGATGATATGAAAAAACAACCAGTAGTCAATGTGCAAACTGCCAATTGAATGGTGATTTAATATACTCTATTGGGTTTATATATTTGTAAATCTGACGATGAAAGACTCAGTGCGTCTCAACAGACACGAACCTCGCCGCACGTCACTGACCTACAGGCAAACATATATCTGCTTCTCAGATTTGTTTACATCTCAAATGTTGTCTCTTCATGTTGTAATCATGAGTTGCGCAAAAGAATGTTAGTGGACAAACAGATGTCCCAGAATAATTCACACTTTAAACTCAAACCAGCTAATTCAGTTGGGCATACATTGTTTTCTTACTTTACTATGAGTTTACTTGGTTCATTTACAGTTTTTAACAGCGTTTTCTTGGCTCCATTCTGTGGTGTTGACAAATATCCACCGCAGTATTGAAATTTAAGTGGAAAGGTCTGAAGTATGTGTGATGGTGGATGATACTGGTTAAGAATAAAAACTGATCATCATTTCATAACAAGCGTCAAGAGATCCGCGAACCCACGAACTTCATTGGATGTTTCTTTTAAGCGCGAAATGAGTGGTCTCGAGCGTGGTGTATACCTGTGACTGGCGCTCAGCGGATCTCTGAGTCTGAGGAGAATCCGCGGCAGTTATTTGATCGACCCAACTGAACTGACACCAGAAGTGAGTCGAAGAAGCACAGGTTTACTGAGCGGTCGTTCATCGAGAGACGTTGTTTTCATCGTGCAGAGCATTACAGCAGGTTGGTGATATTGAAATATAAAATGAACACCGATTCACAGTACGTTAGCAGTAAGTTCAGTTAAAGTTCAACCGTTGACTCTTCGCCTTTACAGTTAGCTAAAAATGACCGTTAGCCTGCGGTTAAATGTTAGCCAGCATATCAGAAATCTTAGAGAATGTTAGTTAGCTAATGTTAACTAACTAATGTCAATTAGCTATCTAATACCTGGATTAAATCACACCAGCCTATACTTAACGTGGGTTGTTATATAATGAGAGAAGGTACTGCAGTAATTCAAATCATTAATCGTAATTAGGCTAACTGCCTAACACCTCGTATAACGTTACTTAATGTAAGAAATTGTCATGGTAGCCTAAATCTTTTGGAGGTTTGGTTGTTCTGGCGTTCGTTTTTCCTCACAGGTTATGTTTGTTGGGATAAATAAGTAACGTGAGGCTTCTTTATGTAGCTTTCATCTGAAGCGTTCTCCCGCGCCCGCTTAGTTTTCTGTCACAAGTCGAATTTAAAGTTAGCCAATGTTAGACTGAAAAAAGTCTGAATGTTAGTTATCAAGATAGTGGCCCTGTTAATAAGGTTTTCCTAAACAGCGTGGAAACACAGAGCCTAGTCACTGCTGAAGTCAAACTATGCTTGGTGTTTCTGTCACTTGTACTTTACGATGAGTGGACATGCACATTGTGTGCGCGCTAACGCCTGGTTTCGACCAGCTCCGTGTACATATGCGAGTCAACCGGAAGTCATTCCACAAACCCTAAAGTCAAACATGACTGGACCTTAAGGCTTTTCAAAACGCATGATGAGAATGCGAATGAGGTCCCTGAAATCCTATTTGACTTGCACTGTTGGAGTGCAGTGTTTCCCCTAGGTTTACAGCTTGGGGGGGGGGGGGGGGGGGGGGGGGGACGAAATTAATTATGATGTTCATGTGTTTCTTTTAATGACAGCAGTCAATATTACATCTTACAGTAAGTATGCAACAATCATACTTCAGGATTAGGGGTTAGGATAAGCAGTTTTACTTAAAAAGTAAGTATAATTTTACATGTTTATGGTAAAGGTAACCTTAAATGAGTTACTTTGTGATCTGGCGCTATATCTATAATTTCTTTTTTTTTTTTTTTACTTGAGCTTCCAGGGGGGGCGGGCGGGGCCGTTGGGGGGGCGGGGCGCCACCCTAATATCATTGTAGGCAGGGTGTCCGCGGGGTCTTAAAAAGTCTTAAAAAGTCTAAAATTACACATTTTCCATTTTAGGCCTTAAAAAGTCTAAAATATAGCGATTTTTTTGCACTATATGTCTAAAATTGAGTTGGAGTAATTTAAGACCTACGTTTCAATGCAAAATATCGACCCAAAAAATATTTTTTTTTACGTCCTTTTCCACGCCGTTCTGTTTTTTCTTTTCCTGTAATGGGCGCAGTTATGGTCCGTGTAGTTCTACATGACATGTTGCTGTTAGTGGAACGTAATAAGAAAACTACGGATGTGAAACGGAAATGTACTCTCGTCACTTGCAGTAGCAAGTATTTTGATTCCCTGTGTGCGAGCAAGGCGGGAAGTTATGAAGTAGAAGACAACTAAATGGCAGAAGAAGATGGGGAAATGCAAATTCAATGATAACTGGCTCTCGCGACCGGAATTTTCGGACTGGTTGAAACGCGTTCCCGACGACAGTGAGGCTTACTGCATTCTCTGCAAAAGAACTCTAAAACTCGTCACCCTGGGCATTAAGGCACTGGAATCGCACACAAAGTCAAGTAAGCACCAGGACTCGGCAAATGCGGCGCGACATTCGCATGGTATAGCCCAGTTTTGTTCTGCAGCTAGCATAAATAATAGCTCTACCGGTAGTACTAGTTCTAGTGCTGCGTCCAGCATTCGCGAACAACTGGGCTCATCTGACACTATGGGCAAGGCTGGCAGCAAAATGGCAGAGCTCCTCTCAAAATCCAATGCTCTGAGGAGGGCTGCTAAAGACAAACTCTCCCAGCTTAAGGTTCTGGAGGATGAAATTGCCGCCAAAAGTGCACAGCTTAGAAGCATGTAAAATAATGGATGTATATACAGCCGCGGAAAAAATTAAGAGACCACTTCAAAATTATCAGTTTCCATGCTATTTTGACCAATTGTCATTTTTCTGCAAATAAATGATCTAAATGACAATATTTTTATTTGAAATTTGGTAGGAATGTTGCCAGTAGGTTATAGAATAAAACTAAAATGTACGTTTTACTTTAACACATACCAATAAATAGTAAAACCAGAGAAACTGATAATTTTGAAGTGGTCTCTTAATTTTTTCCGCGGCTGTATGTTTGTTTCATTGACAATAAATGTCAATTGACCGCAGTCTGGCTTTGTTATTTCTTTTTTTTGATACGCCGTGAAGGTCTTAAATTGAACCCATGATGGTCTAAAAAAGTCTAAAATTGCACTTGTTAAAACCTGCAGACACCCTGTGTAGGGGAAACACTGGAGTGGGGTTAAAGGAAATTTTGCTAACATAAAGACCCATTAATGATCAAGTGTTAATGTGTATTTAATTTTTCTAGGTCAAATACCTTTCAGCTTCTCAACTCCTGCAAGGTCTGAGAAACATACCAACCATGAGTTCATCTGATGAGGTCAGTAGAGTTCAGCAATATTCCTACACTTGCTGTTACACTTTCAGCCATCTCTACTATCTGCACCCTGCTTCACACTCACACACACATTCTTTACTGCACCTGTCTCTGAGTTGTGTGTGGTTGCATCCTAGGAGAGTTTCGAGGGCCTCAGAGTGCACTTCACGCAGACCGAGTGGGTGGGGCTGGCCAAATGGGAGAAGGTGCGCTTCAAGAACATGAAGAGGAACCACCTGGCCATGCTGGCCATAGGTAACCATTTCATCACAGTTTCAGTTTTTAACCCTCAGCTGTACTGAGCCTTTGACAAAATTAGATTATTACAGTGCATGAAATGCCCTGTATTGTTATTCCTAGGCTTCTTCTTCTTCTTCTTCTTCTTCTTGTTACCTTTTTCTGCGATTAATTCAGCCCGAACCGCCTAACGTAGAAACTTCATTCAAACTTTGTCGCGTAGGTCTTGTAAACGACACTTATGCTATGTATTTTTTACTTTTCTAAACTTTATACTTTTTAAGATATTAAAGAAAAACGAATATAAATTTCTCCCATTGACTTACATTGGGCCATTATGACATCATAATAGGGTCTTTAAACTGGCTTGCACCTGTGCTTTACTGACAGCTGTGTCAAATCAAAGGAACCTCTACTCTCTCTGTCCCTCTCAATTTAACTGTAACTAGGAACATTAAAACACCATCCATTCTCAATTTTTTTTTCTCTCCATCTCTCCATCTTTCTCTCTCAGTCTACTTTCTCTCACACTCAATCTCTCTTCTTCACTCCATTTTTATCTCCTTTTTTCAATATTTTCACTCTCTTTTTCTCTTTCACTCTTCTCTCCTTCTTCCACTCATCTTTCCTTCTTCCACTCTTCTTTCCTTCTTTCACTTTTCTTTCCTTTCTTCACTCTCCTTTCTTCTTTCCTTCTTTCACTCTTCTTTCCTTTTCTTCTTTCCTTCTTCAACTATTATTTCCTTCTTTCACTCTTCTTTCCTTTCTTCACTCTTCTTTCTTTTCTTCTTCCACTCTTTCCTTTCTTCACTCTTCTTTCTTTTCTCCTTTCCTTCTTTCACTCTTCTTTCCTTCATCCTCTCTTCTCTCCTTTCTTCACTCTTCTATCCTTTCTTCTTTCCTTCTTCCACTCTTCTTTCCTTTCTTATTTCCTTCTTTCACTCTTCTTTCTTTTCTTCTTCCTTTCCTAACTTTTGCATTTCATGCTCTGGTATTTCCTTCAGGAAATGCATTTTCTAGTTCTTGTTACCTTTTTCTGCGATTAATTCAGCCCGAACCGCTTAACGTAGAAACTTCATTCAAACTTTGTCGCGTAGGTCTTGTAAACGACACTTATGCTATGTATTTTTCACTTTTCTAAACTTTATACTTTTTAAGATATTAAAGAAAAACGAATATAAATTTCTCCCATTGACTTACATTGGGCCATTATGACATCATAATAGGGTCTTTAAACTGGCTTGCACCTGTGCTTTACTGACACCTGTGCCAAATCAAAGGAACCTCTTCTCTCTCTGTCCCTCTCAATTTAACTGTAACTAGGAACATTAAGATACCATCCATTCTCTATTTTTTTTTCTCTCCATCTCTCCATCTTTCTCTCTCAGTCAACTTTCTCTCACACTCAATCTCTCTTCTTCACTCCATTTTTATCTCCTTTTTTCAATATTTTCACTCTTTCTTTATCTCTTCATCCAGAGCCACTCTTGTTCACTCTTCTTTCCTTCTTCCACTCTTCTTTCCTTTCTTATTTTCTTCTTCCATTTTTCTTTCCTTCTTCCACTCTTCTTGCCTTTCTTTTTTCCTTCATCCACTCTTCTTTCCTTCTTCCACTTTTCTTTCCTTTCTTCACTCTTCTTTCCTTCTTACACTCTTCTTTCCTTTATTCTTTCCTTCTTTCACTCTTCTTTCTTTTCTTATTTCCTTCTTCCACTCTTCTTTCCTTCCTTCACTCTTCTTTCCTTTCTTCTTTCATTATTTCACTCTTCTTTCTTTTCTTCTTTCCTTCTTCCACTCTTCTTTCCTTTCTTCACTCTTCTTTCTTTTCTTCTTTCCTTCTTCCACTCTTCTTTCCTTTCTTCTTTCCTTCTTTCACTCTTCTTTCTTTTCTTCTTCCTTTCTTAACCTTTGCATTTCATGCACTGGTATTTCCTTCAGGAAATGCATTTTCTAGTTTTGGGAGGTGTTTCACTAACAACAAAACAATAACATTAATTATATCCTTATCATAATACTGTAATGTTTTTTAGAAAAGCCTCTGCCAAATAATTTGACTAAATTATCTGTTATCAGTGGTAGTCTCTGTATTTTGCCAAAAAGTTAATTTCGAGCCCTGGTTGTCTGTATTTGGCCAATGTACACTATGATTATGAGTTGTAAACCACACGTCATACAGTATCTGTCTGTCTCTTTGCCTTGACCTGTCTGCTTTCCTGCCTACCTCTTGGCTTTCTTTCCTGTCATTCCCCCCGTCAGGTCTGTCCTCCACTCCTCCAACCTTCATGAGGCAGGGCCGGGCCAGAAGGGAGGCCATGGCGAGAGCACCCACTGCTGACAGCACAGACTCAGAAGAAGAGTGGACACCCAGTTTGGAGAGGAGACCTCCAGGTCAGCATACAGCAAAAGATTTGAAATCATCTTACCAGACAGAGGAATGAGAAATGCTCATCATGTTCAATCCAACATCATACAGTTGATTGACAGCTCTCTTAAACTGTTTTGACACAGCCTGAACATTATGACCATCATGAAAGGGAAATTATTGCAGGACTGTTATATAAGACTGCTTTTCGCTAGGTGCACCTTAGAAACTGGGAACTGAGTGTACAATACACAAAGGTTATAGAATAATTAACGGTACATATGAACCTCTATGCACATGGGGTGCTCAGGTTATTTTTACGTTGTTGCCGCCTCTGAAATGTTTTTTTATTATTATAAGATTGGAGAAAAGAGTACACATAGAAAAAGATGAAGACCTCAACTGATTCTGTCTTCTTCAGCCTCTCGTGCCTTTAGAGCTCCCGTCAGAACCCCAGCTGAGTCCAGAGTCGGCTCCTTGAGGCGCACCCAGCCCCCAGCTCCTGCCCTGCCATCTCAGGTGAACACCCAGCCCCCAGCTCCTGCCCTGCCATCTCAGGTGAACACCCAGCCCCCAGCTCCTGCCCTGCCGTCTCAGGTGAACACCCAGCCCCCAGCTCCTGCCCTGCCATCTCAGGTGAACACCCAGCCCCCAGCTCCTGCCCTGCCGTCTCGGGTGAACAGCTAACTCAAACTATTTATTTTAGTGTTTGAGCTACTCATCGTTCCTGCAGATCCTTAAAACTGAAAATGTGAGGTGTGCTCTCCAGGAGCGGAGAACAAAGAGATTCTGATGTGACTTTTGTCCAGTTCAGTTGGGGGTTAAAGTGGCATCAGATTACAGGAGGAGAGGCAGACAGTTTACATAGGTTCCAGATGAAACCATACGTCCTGATTCAATACACAATGGACGAATTTCAGGTGAAACTGTCCCACAGAACTGGCAATACAAACAGAGGAGAACAAACAGGTGTTGTAAAACACACGTGTACACACACACACTCACCAAAACACACACACAAACAGAACAGGAGATCCTGTTCCTTAGCGACAGAACCATAGAGATAGAGGAGAGCAAACCGGTCTCATAAACACACACTATAGAATAGACACAGCAGTTTCAACCTATCAGCAGCAACGCTCAGTGTCCTCAGGCCTTACAGTAAAACACACTAACACGCACATACAGAACATATTCATAAACGGGACAGAACTCATGTTTGCTGATCAAACTTTCAGACAGAACTCGCTCCTGTTCCTCCTCAGGTCCCAGACTCAAACCAGGGTGGACAGAGAGACGGCGTTGAGAGAGTGGATGGACAGGGAGGGAGAGAGCAAGACCTGACAGCAAAGAGACCTGGTGAGAGGGTCAGAGGGAGACACACACTCATGCACGCACACACACACACTCACACACTCACAGCATAGGCAGGGTGGGAAATTGACATAATTTTTCTGGGGCAATTTTTGCCCCCACTTACTGAAATCCAGGGGCATTTAACAAAAAATTGGGGGCACTTTTAGAAACTTGTGAAATAACATTTAAAGCAGCAATATGGAGTTATGTTCCCAAACTAATAAGCTAACTACCTAAAAGGCATGCAAAAGCCTTGCAAACGCCACCAACAGCCCAGCTGACATTGATAGAAGCTTGCCAACACACTTACTGGTGTTTTTTGGCAGTTTAGCTGGCAATGTTATGCGTGTAAAAGCTTTCCATTTTTGCAGGGTGTACCAGCCCGTTACACAGAACTATAGGGCATATCTTGGATGGCTAGTGGGGAAGACAAAGGTGTTTATCTGGCCTTCACATGACCACATACTATCAAAATGAATTTGAGGATGGTACCTAAACTAGTTGCCTATGAAACCATATCCCAAAAAGTGTCAAATTGTTGCATAGTGTTACTTTAACCTTTGTTCAAAAAATAATAAACACACTTAGGCTTACAGTATATGAGCCATTGTCATCAAATGGCAATGATAAGACTATTAGGCAGTAGCCTACAAATCTAAATGTTTTCTTAGATTTTTTTTGAACAAAAACCAAACAGAAAACATATGATTAGACAATCATATTCAATTTCATTCTTATTTCTTTGTGGTTATTTATTGTTACTATAACATTATTTTAAACAACTATAACAATAGTTTTTTCTTTCTTTTTTATAATAATAATTTATTATATTTATGGATTTTGTGTCAACTTTAATCATGTTGTAGCCTACCATAGTAGGCCTACAGGAAATACAGATGGGACTAGTTAGCTAGCTTGCAAGCATGCATTTGTAGCTAACGCACTATCAGAGCTATCTAACGTTAGCTAACTAACATTAAACTAGCTAAACCGAATTTGATAATTTCTAAAAATTATTATTACTAGTTATCATTCACCATAGGCGATTGCATTTTGCCTGGCGCCTTGTGACGAAAGGCCATGTATTTCTTTATGTTTTCGCTACCCTTGATGAAGTCAGAAGAAGAATTTGCCTGTGCTGGATTGACAACGACTTGGGCAACTCGTTGTCCACAAGCCCGACATGCCTTGGAAAAAAATTGTGTCTTTTTCTCGTCGTCGTCATATGGTCGTCACACTCCACCCCAAGCCAATATAGCTTCCATTTTTCGACAGTGGCTGGGTGTGTGAATTTGCTCTTTTAGAACCTGAGACTTATGGAAGTTTATTAGACTCTTTATTCAAATGGCAATGCATTTGTCAAATGGCAATTCAATGTGCAAAGTGACAATGCAATCCGCAATTCAGTTTGTATTATTTTGAATAAAAATTTGAATGAACGCTTATTGCATTGCATTTCATATTGACACGGTTTTTTCGTCTCTTTATTCAAATGAAAATGCATTTGTCAAATGGCAATTCAATGCGCAAAGTGACAATGCAATCCGCAATTCAAATGGAAAAGCAGTTTTCAAATGGCAATTCAATGTGCAAATGACAATACAATCCGCAATCCAGTTTGTATTATTTTGAATAACAATTTGAATGAGCGCTTATTGCATTACATTTCATAGTATATTGCATTAGCATTTACTTGTCATCGCGCTCTTTCTGTTGCAAAATTCAAATGAAAATGCAATCTGTCAGTCGCCCCATCAAGGCGGGTCCCTACCCCTATTAGGCGTATTAAGTCACGTGACCAATATCCATGACAACAACCTTTGCCGGCCATGTTGGGGTCCATGTACGGCACTGTTTTGCAGTGTTTTATACCGCTATTCTCAAGAAGCTCTTATTTTCTCTTCTCTTCTCTTCTCTTCAAGTCTAACTCCACGTTTCCATTGGGACGAATTATCGGCAGGCGGTATTTCGCCTAGGGGTCGTGGTCAGAAAAAAAACATGTTTGGCCGCATGTAGCGAGTGTCAAGTAGCAAGCTCGGCTGCAGTGCAGCGCTTATAGCATTTTAGCAGCTATCTTCTACATTGATCTCCAATTAAAGTTTTAGCAGCAAGCTAACCATAACGGTCGAGAGCTTAATTTAAGACCTACAATATTCTGTTTGCCCTGACAGTGTTCGTATAGTATATTAACAACAAACCGAATCGATGTAGACTTATAAAAGTTGTGTAAACACCTTAATTCACATACAAATATTTCCAGTTTTAAGAGACTCCCGAGAGCCAGGATTAGCAGCTATCTTCTACATTAAAGCGTTAGAACCCAGCTTGTACGGTCTTCGGCAGTTCCTCTACGATACATTTTTCTAAAGAACAACTTATTGTTTTGAACTGTTGTATTATATTGTTTTGCACTGTTGTATTGTTTTGTGTTATGCTGTATATTTTGAGGAATATGTGTAAGCACAGTGACACTTGACTTCCCCGCAACCTTGACCACAGCAGTCACAACTATTCCATTTGAATAAAGAGTCGAAAAGACCGTGTCAATATGAAATGCAATGCAATAAGCGTTCATTCAAATTTTTATTCAAAATAATACAAACTGAATTGCGGATTGCATTGTCATTTGCACATTGAATTGCCATTTGACAAATGCATTTTCATCTGAATAAAGAGTCGAAAAAACCGTGTCAATATGAAATGCAATGCAATAAGCGTTCATTCAAATTTGTATTCAAAATCATACAAACTGAATTGCGGATTGCATTGTCATTTGCACATTGAATTGCCATTTGACAACTGGTTTGCCATTTGAATTGCGGATTGCATTGTCACTTTGCACATTGAATTGCCATTTGACAAATGCATTTCCATTTGAATAAAGAGTCTAATAAACTTCCATAGAGACTGTGACAGTCTGTGTTTGCTGATCCTCGTTCCTCCTCACTCTCGCATTCACAGGTCTGGTTAAGAAGCGCTCCAAATAGTTTTTGTTAGAATGTTCGGTTCTTCACGCAACAATCAGTTAAGGCAAAAATCTAAACATTTTATTGCAACTGGACCAGGTCATATTAAGCTACGATGTTTTTGACAAGTTCATTACATTATAATTACAGAAAATTATGGGGGCATTTTTTGCCCCTCTCCTAGTCATTTTGGGGGCAAAAGAATATTTCTTGGGGGCAGTTTTGCCCTTTGCCCTCGTGTATTTCCGACGCTGAGCATAGGTCAGTATTTGGATATAAAATATCAGTATTTGCAGAAAAAGGCATATCACAGCTTACTTTATGAACAGTAAGGGCAAACAGCAAATTGGTTTCACAAGAATGTTTTGTGTGTGTGTGTTTGTCAAATAGTGATACAGCAGAAAGACCAGTTTGCTTGGAGGCAGTCTGTGCAACAGATTAATGTCACACACACAAAAATAGAAATACACAAACACACACTCACACTCACACACACATGTATACTGAATGGCAGATCTACATGAAGATACATAAAGCAGTTATATCAAAGAGGGGAGATTACTTAAAGTTTGCCTTATGAAGAGTAAAGGAAAGCAACAAATCATTTTAAGTTTGTTTTCTTTTATGCATTGTGTTTGTCTTTTTGTTGTATGTGTGTGTGTCAGGACTGTCAAAGAGAGAGTGGTTGAAACAGAAGAATGGCCAGTTGAACAGCTACAAGCGTGGAGGCAGCCTGCGCAGCACACCCAGAGTGAGCTACACAGAGGAATTGGTGCCCAAAGATGAAGATTACCTCTGTGAGTTACTCTTACTGCTACCTTTCTACTTGACACAATCTCTCTCTCTCTATCTCTCTTTTCAATCACTGGTGTAAGTGCAGTAATACCACTGAATTTCAAAGGTATAATTGTTCATTGACTCGCAAATTTTGCGAATATATATGTCCTCGTATCTCCTCTTAACTTCACCACTCTAAAGGTTGATCTGCTGATGACTTTATACCGTTTTCAGCCATTTTAAATGGATGTTTTACAGTAACTGGTTATAGAGATTTACAAGAGAATGATTGTACATCTTTAGGTTGCATCATCATAGCAGTAAATTATCTCTGATTCGTTTCTTTTCTCTGCAGACTGTGAGGACTGTGAGTCTTTCTACATTGATGAGTGTGGGGTCCATGGTCCCCCTAACTTCATCCCCGACACCCCAGCTCCTGTAGGGGTCCCAGACCGAGCCAGACTCACCCTGCCAACTGGACTGGTGGTCAGAGAGTCCAACATCCCAAACGCTGGTCTGGGGGTCTTCAACCAGGGCCAGACAGTGCCCAAAATGGCACATTTTGGCCCCTATGGGGGAGAGGTGATGGACAGGGACGAGGCCATAGAGAGCGGATACTCCTGGGTGGTGAGTAATCAAATGGTGTTTTTAAAAAATAAATGTTTCCAGTCTGAAAAACGTATTCCAAAAAAAAAAAAATTCTGTTTAAAATGTTGAACTCCTCTGTACTGAAACAGGTGATCGTGTTTGATTCAATGTTTCCACAGACATACAAGAGCCGACATGCAGATGAGTACATAGACGCAAAGAGAGAAACTCACTCCAACTGGATGAGGTTACTTCCTTCTTTATTTTCTTTAAAGCTGGCCGCTCAGTGCTTGTCTCAATAGTAAAACCTTACACAATTCCAGCCAATCAACACGTTGATTCAGGGCACATTGGCTGTTGAGCTGAAATATCAGCAACCTTTCGCCAAGTTGCAGACTACACCTTTAAACATGTCTCTGTCTTTTCTGCTGTTTTTGTTGGTGTCTTCTGTTCTGTCACTGATTTAAGTCACGTATTTCACACCCAGCTTTATATTTATATTAAAGTTGTAGAACTAGTATTTACTCTTATCTCTTCTGTGTCTTTTTCAATCTCTGGTTTCTCCATCAGGTATGTGAACTGCGCTCGTGACGATGAGGAGCAGAACCTGGTGGCGTTTCAGTACAGAGGGGGGATTGTGTATCGCTGCTGTAAACCCATCGCCCCTGGAGAGGAGCTTCTGGTCTGGTATGGAGAGGACTACGCCAGAGACCTGGGCATCACCTTCGACTACCTGTGGGACATCAAGAGTAGAGCCAAAGGTACATCACAATGTTACACCTTAAATACATGTCTGTTTAAAGGTTGCAGCAACCGTCTCTGCTCCACCTGCTTTAAACTAAATCTGCCATCTAGCCCAACCTCATCAAGTGAGATCACACCGCCCTCATTAGATCACTACGCCCTCATTAGATCACACCGCCCTCGTTAGAACAGAAAGGGTTGGACGACTAAACAACAATGTCAGCTTCACCTTTTGTGAAATAACTTGAATATAAAAGTATATTAAAGAGCATTTCTGCATCACAGACCTGAATCACTGATGAGTGGATATAAGATTAAGAGAATATTGAAATGATGAGAGTAAAAAATGTTGGAAAAGAAATGGTTAAAATGTACATATGAACTTTTATGTAAAAAGTTAACATCCAACATGTTTCTTTGCCTGAACCTAAATGTCATCTTTCTCTTTATTCTTTCTGTCAGAGGTGTCGGTGTCTCAGGTGTTCTCGTGCTCCTTGTGTCCGTTTTCCTACACGGCTCAAATCTACCTCCACAAGCACATCAAGAGGTGCCACACGGACGAGTACGTGAGACTGCTGAGGTCTGGAGAGATCAGAGCAGAGACTTTGGCACCTTCCAGAAGCAGTGACCAACACACACAAAAACATTTAACTGTGCCGTCCAGATCAACATTCAGTAAAGTCGCCCCTAACCCCTCTTCACAACAGGAAGGAGCGAATAACAAGAGAAGTCACCACTGCACTCAGTGTGGCAAGAGCTTTACTGTTGGGAGAGATCTCAGAGTACATCAGCTCATTCACACAGGAGAGAGGCCGTACCACTGCACTCAGTGTGGCAAGAGCTTTACTCAAGAGGGAAATCTCAAACAACACCAGCGCATTCACACAGGAGAGAGGCCGTACCACTGCACTCAGTGTGGCAAGAGCTTTACTCGAGAGCAGCATCTCAAAACACACCAGCTCATTCACACAGGAGAGAGGCCGTACCACTGCACTCAGTGTGGCAAGAGCTTTACTCAAGAGGGAGATCTCAAACGACACCAGCGCTTTCACACAGGAGAGAGGCCGTACCACTGCACTCAGTGTGGCAAGAGCTTTACTCAAGAGCAGAGTCTCAAACGACATCATCGCATTCACACAGGAGAGAGGCCGTACCACTGCACTCAGTGTGGCAAGAGCTTTATTCAAGAGCAGCATCTCAAAACACACCAGCTCATTCACACAGGAGAGAGGCCGTACCACTGCACTCAGTGTGGCAAGAGCTTTACTCAAGAGGGAAATCTCAAACTACACCAGCGCACACACTCAGGGGAGAGGCCGTACCACTGCACTCAGTGTGGCAAGAGCTTCACTTTTACGAGTCATTTAAAGACACACCGGTGCACTCACACGAAAGAGCCCTAACCATGCGCTTTGTGAAACAAGAACTTCATCTCATTGCAGGAAGAACTGCAATGGTAAAGATTCATTTTTATTGCTGTTTAATTATTTGCAAATTCAAGAGTATATAGTTTAGTGACATAGTGCTAGTTAGAGCATTACTTTATTACTGTAACTTTTTTAACTTTAATATTTAAAATGTAATATAAGTATTGGCTATAAGTATAGCAGTGTAACTTTGTTTACTATGACCAAGTTAAACTTTCTTTAATGATCAATCTCTTAAATGCTCTAAGGCTGTATTATAATGTAATAGCATGTATTTTGTGTATTTATTGTAAATATTCACTTATAAGTTTGGCTTTTTTAAATACATTTTTTAAATCTTTAAATTAATAAATGAAATAATTTCATGTTCAAGTTCATGTAATCATATTTAAACTATGCTCATGAAACACAGTTTAGTGTAAATATTTCTGTGTGCATTTTTGTGTATACAAACCAACCTCTGTACAGCAAAGCAGGGATTGTGTAGCTGTAGTAATGTATCACATTTAAACTACACAGCCAGGCCTCCTAGTGATGAACTATCTGAATGCTCCATACTGGATTTAGAATATCAATTATATCAGTGTGTGTAGTAACTGTGTTTAAGAGCTTTAACTGTGATATATCAATGACCATCTAATAAATGATCTGTCTCACTGATGTGTAGTCTCATGAATCATGTAACTGGGTGATTAAGAATAGCATGTCTAGTAACAAGCAGTAACCAGCAGCTGCCTGGTAACCCATAGCAACCAGCAGTATATGGAATGGTGACGTGTGACATCACTACCAGAACCTGATTATTGAAACATTAGCAGGTAAACATTATTAGAGGATTAATGACCAGCCAGCATTGCCTCAAAGATCAAATCTTGCAGCCAGGCAAAGATTTCTAGAATTAGTTTTTTCTTGTGTAGTTTTTTGTTATTTTGTAAACAACATGCCAGGATGTTTATTAACAAATTGATTATTGAGTATTGATCTGTGGCAAGCTTCTGAAATTTTTTTTTTTTTTTTTTTTAAATAGAGGACTGATAACATTTAAATGTACTAACTTTGGAGATAGCATGCAGCAACGCAACTTATACATCCTCATCAGTATGTGAGTTTTCTGGGTATCAAGCCAATGATCTCAGTGTTGTTAGCGCCTCCAATCTGGACTATAGCTACACACACACACACACACACACATGATCTCAGTGGTGTTAGCACCTTGCCCTATTAGTGACTAGTTCTACATCTCCCTCCATGTCTCTCCCTCCGACACACACTAAGCTGACTGTCACAAACACACACAACCACATGTAGATAAGCAGCACTTCAAACATATGGACATGCATGCACACACATCTGCACCATGTTCTAGTCTCAGGATACCCTTGGTGCAGTCACTATCACACACAGACACACAGACACACACACACACACACACACACACTCACATCTGCACCATGTTCTAAGTCTCAGGAGACCCTTGGTGCAGTCACACACACACTCACACAGACACACACATCTGAGAAACATATCTGCATATTACTGAGAAACAGAGTCAACAACGCTACATCATACCCTCTGAGCCTCAACACTGGTGCGCTGCAAGGCTGTGTGCTGTCTCCTCTTCTGTTCTCCATCTCCTCTTCTGTTCTCTGTGTGCTATCTCCTCTTCTGTTCTCCATCTACACCAATGACCTGAGATCTCACCACCACTCTGTCAAGATGCTCAAATATGCAGATGACACCACCATCATCGGTCTAATCAGAGATGAGGATGAGTCTCAGTACAACAAGGAGGTGAACTGAGCTGTAGACTGGTGTAGCAAGAACAAGCTCCATCTTAACGCCTCAAAAACTAAGGAAATAGTTGCAAACTTGAGAAGGAGGCCTAACACCAAAGCCTTAGTTAATATATTTGACCACTAGTCCATAACCCTTATAGACTACTTTTACATGTCTCAGCTCTTACATCAGCTACACCACCCACCTTATCAAAAAAGCCCAACAAAGACTGTATTTCCTCAAACAACTGAAAAAGTTTCATGTCAACAAACACCTTTTGGTGCTCTTCTATAAAGCCATCATGGAAGGTGTCATTACCGCATCAATATCTGTCTGGTATGGAAATCCTGACAGTCGCACAAAGATGAAACTGGAGAGAGTGGTCACCATAGCCTCCAACATTATTGGTTGTAACCTTCCATCAGTCCTTTCCTTGTAAGCTGAGCGTAGCTTAAATAGTGCAAAGAACATAATCAGAGACTCCTCCCATCCAGGCAATGACTGTTTTGAACTTCTGCCTTCTGGAAAGCGCTACAGATCTATGCGAGCTGGAACGACACGCCTCAATAACAGCTTCTTCCCCCCTTTACTTGATTTTTTTCCTTTCCCCATCCCCCCCTCCTTACTGGACTGAGCTACCTATGAAAAAATAATACCACCAACATTGTTGTGTGGCAACAACGTTTTTATCTATCTATCCATCTATCTATCCATGTTCTTAGTCTCAGGATACCCTTGGTGCAGTCACTATCACCCACACACACACACACACACACACACACACACACGCACGCACGCACGCACGCACGCACGCACGCACGCACGCACGCACGCACACACACACACACACACACACACACACACACACACACACACACATCTGCACCATGTTCTGCACCAAGTCTCAGCAGACCCTAGGTGCAGATCCAGATCAATATGCACTATAATATACCCGCCAATCAATACATATGGACAAGCATTGACCTCAAAACAGAGGTCATATGTTGTTTACACATAAATCTGTCAGGGCTCCGTCGTACACACACACACACACACACACACACACACACACACACTAGCCCCTTATACATGCGTCAATGTAAAGCTGTTACAGGCAGTGGTGTAGTGGTCCCTGGAGAAGTGGGTATACTCTTAATTAAGATTTTTTTTTTTTAAGCAGCATATACAGCAAAGGATAAATGCCCTGTTTTGAGAAGTGGGTATACCCAATGCTGACTGAAAACTAAGTGGGTATACTCCGTATACCTGCGTATACCCTGGACTACACCACTGCACACAGGACTGGACTGGTTTATAAATCTGTCAGGGCTCCGTCACGACTTACACAGCGCTAGACTGGTTTATTACCACTCTCTATCCAAGGATAGTGATCCTGAGAGTTTCTAAAAAAGCATCCTTCAAACACTAATGTACTCTCATCTCCGATTCCTCGGCAGCTCAATGCTGCCTCCTGGCGGACAAATACCTCCCGTGTCGCTAGTGACACGAATATAGGGTCCTACAGAGAAGGGAACCAGCATCCAACGGTTTGTTGATAAAGCCAAACCAAACTATCCTTTAAAATCTCATTCTGGAGACTGTGTTACAGAATATAAAGTGATCTAGTCTTCACTTTTCAAGGCCGTTTATTACGGTTATGTTATCATAACACTCTCTGAAAGGCGGTCAGACTGGGTTGTCAAAGTGAGGGGGCGAGACCCTACAAGCCCTTCATAACTGACGCCTTCTGATGAATGTTGTTCAGGAAAGCCTGAACGACATTTTTCTCATTCTTTCTACTTAAAGTGGCTTGGCAGATGCTCTTTCGAGGCAAGGTACAGTAAAGCAGTCAGTTTCAATACTGCATCACTACATGTGTGTGGATAACTGAATTGTTGTCATATAGCATATAGCCTATCGCTAGTTTGGCCACCACAAAGACCAATCTACCTAGCTAATAGCTTTACTGGGAAGTGGCTACGGCAACTTACACTGGCTGCTGATGGCACCATAACATTAGCTAACCAGCTAGCGATAGCTGGCTAACTAAGTGAAACTCCAGACGAGCTAATTTACTACTGGGGATAACTATTGTAACATGTTGTGTGTTTCTGGGTGAACACATATGCAAAAACAGCTGGTTACTCCATGTTAATGTATTATATAAATTAAGACTGTATGAGTATTTTACCGTCTTGACAGCTTAAGTATCGAGCTATGGAGAAGTATCGTTAACCTATGGTTCAGCCTGATGGCAGAAAAGTTGATTATGACCAGTAACGTTATGTGTGATATTTTTGTATTTTGTGGCATAACCCAACGCCATTTGCCAATCATATGTATGGCTCTTTGAACTTAATTGACTAACTAAGTGGTTGCCAACTTGCCATGGACCTCCTTCTACTTCAGGTTGTTTCATTAGCTAGCTAGCCAGCTGGCTAGGTAGCTCCGCCTTGCCAAACTAACAAACAGGACCTCATTGAGCTTACACGTATTAGAGTAACTTTATATTTTATGTAAGCACCGGTCATTTCTCAACCTATTGCTAGTTTTGTTTTTTTAAACTAGAAATAAACATCGGTTGCGTAATTACATGTTATGGTCATGTTGTTGTAGGCCTGCTAAACATCCTGGGGATTTCCTTCTCTGACCAACCGCCGTGGGTGGATGTCCTCCTGGCTCCACTCCTCTAACGCACCACTCGACCGGAGAAAGCTTTACCACGCCACCTGGTGGTCACACTGAACATGACGGGTAGGCTGCGGTCTCCGTAGAAGTTGTTTTGTGGTAAACTAATGAGTTTGAATGGATGTTCGTTTTGAAACCGTCGCCTAACAACCTAGCGTGCAGAATAGGAAAACTGAGTGGACTGTACAGT
The DNA here is from genome assembly GCF_963457725.1 of Sprattus sprattus. Lineage (NCBI taxonomy): Eukaryota > Metazoa > Chordata > Actinopteri > Clupeiformes > Clupeidae > Sprattus > Sprattus sprattus. The sequence goes on along the minus strand of NW_027666820.1, from coordinate 11,241 downwards.
GTTGGTGTGTGTGTGTGTGTTGGTGAGTGTGTTTTGGTGTGTGTACACGTATCAGGCCTGTACACTGGCAGACTGTCAAATCTGTGCAACTCTTCTGAAAGTCTCCAAAGTGCTTCTGTTCACCACTGGTCATTGGATGAATGCACAGTCCTTGGCAGCCATCTCTCTCTCTCTCTTTCTCTCTCTCTCTCTCTCTCTCTCTCTCTCTCTCTCTCTCTCTCTCTCTCTCTCTCTCACTCACTCTCACACTCTCTCTCTCTTTCTCTCTCGCTCTCTCACACACACACACACACACAATCACACTCATGGTCCAAGAAACAAACAGGGAAGGGTTAGTGGGAGCATTGTGTGGGTGAGTTGTTTGTTAATGAGAGAAAGTGTGTGTGTGTGTGTGTGTGTGCTTGTGCGTGCATGTGTGTGTGTGTGTGTGTGTGTTGGAGAGAGAGGGGGAATGTGAGAGACTGATGGGCACACAGACGGACAGAAAGACGGACATCGAGGACAGAACTGCTGCTGTTGTGCTGTAGTCCTGTTTGCTGTTGTGCTGTTTTGCTGTCTGCTACTCCGATGCCAGTGTGCAGCTTCAGGCTCCAGTCTCCATGCTTCATGCTAGCTGCTTCATGCTAGCTTAGCTGCTGCGTTGATCTGACCTGGTCTGTTCTGGACTCTGGAGGACTGCTCTGTTCGGGACTCTGGATACTTCAAGACTGAACCCTCTGCTATCTCTTGAAGACCGGTCTGTCCAGGGTCTCTGTCCACCTGAGTAGGCGTCGGTGATGAAAGCGTTGGATCAAATCTCCATCCTGATCTGGGAATCGATAGATAGATAGATAGATAGATAGATAGGCCTGGTCCCTGAGGACCCCTGTGGTAGGCTGAGTTAGTCTGCGGAGAGCCTGCTTTAGTGTGAGGAGAGACTGAGTTAGTGTGCGGAGAGCCTTAGTTAGTGCGCGGAGAGGCTGAGTTAGTCTGCGGAGAGGCTGAGTTAGTGTGCGGAGAGGCTGAGTTAGTCTGCGGAGAGGCTGAGTTAGTCTGCGGAGAGCCTGAGTTAGTGCGCGGAGAGCCTGAGTTAGTGTGCAGAGAGGCTGCTTTAGTGTGCGGAATCACACACATACATATACACACACACACACACACACACACACCACAAAGACACATACACACACACACACACATGGCTGTCTCTGAGCCTCAGTGCTCGCGCCGGCTGACACTGGACTGCCGTACACTGCTGGACCATCGGGTGGGCGGGGGTGAGTAGAGCCTGTGTGTGTGTGTGTGTGTGTGTGTGTGTTTGTGTGTGTGTGTGTGTGTGTGTGTGTGTCCGTTTGTGTGAGTGTGTGGAGCTGTCGCTGCTTGCCTCTCATTGTTCTCTGAGACATGTCCTCCCGACGGAACTGACAGCTGGATTTATTTCATCTTCCTGCACTTTATATATATATATTACATACACACATATATGTGCATACATGTCTGTATTTTCTAAATATATATATGGGCCATTCTACCGAATTCGTGTAATATGCAGTCCCTGAACAATAAAAACTATTTACAAAACAATTAGGTATTTAGGCATAGATATTTAATTAGAAAATGTTATGGTCTATATAAACCCAATGCATTACATGAGATAGTGATAAGCTAAATATATACAAAATCATCATTTATAGGGTACTTTCTATTGGGAAGTAGCTGTCCCCAACCCTGACATCTAAATTTCAATGCCTTTAAATAACACTTTTCAATTTTTTTAGATTTTTTTCAATGATTTAATTTCAAAGATCTTTATGATTGGGTTGAAACAGAACTTGGAATATTTAGATTTATTGTGGGTTTAATTTTTAAATCAATTTACTATACTCAAAAAATCATGTCCCTAGTTTTCATGTCACTACCGAAACACAAGAGTTTTAGTCCATTGGCTGAGCCTGTGTTTTAGCCACGACTCTGCATTTTTGACCATGCAGTGACACTGCATCTCTGTCCCTCATGGTTGAATGGTAAGTAGCTAAATCCCATAGTTTTTATATAAATGTGTTCCAAAGTCTGAAAATCGACGTGTAACCTTAAGAATTGTCACTACCGAAACGCATGTTTTCTTCAATTAAGTAAACCTTTTGGGGTTTCATGGAAAATCTTATGTTTGTATGTGTGTTCACCTTTTCAAAGATGTGTTTGCAAGCCGTGTGCTTGCTAGAATTCTTTATTTATGCTTAAAGTTAGCTAGAATTGTCACTACCGAAACAGTCACTACCGAAACATATGGTAGTGACCTGATGATTTCGGTAGTGACAAAATGAAATGGTAAGTAGTTAAATCCCATAATTTTTAAATAAATGTGTTGTGTGGACTAAAGAGCGGCCCAGAGCACCTTTTGGAAGATTTTGGGAGAGAAATGAACATCCATCCAACAGTGCAGTCACTACCGAAACACTGGATGTCACTACCGAAACAGTGCAGCACTACCGAAAAACAGGATGTTTTGTAAAAAATTAAGTATATTGAGTAATCAACTAAAATGTTATGATACTGATTGGATTAATGTATGTTCAATGTCATCAATCAAGAACTCTGGAATCAATATGATCAGTATTTTGCATTTTACAAAGAAATATTGCACTTAGATTTTGATGAATTCTATAAATTGAACTTGAAAATTTGGTAAATAATTCATTTTTATGGATTTCATTGTAAAAACCTTCAAGAAATATTTGTAAAAATACCCTTCAGAGAAAGGAAGAAAACACAATCTGAACAGGTCAATAATAATACTTTTTTACTATAGTAAATGTGATGTTTCGGTAGTGACAATTTTTGGAAGAGGTAAAACGTTCCAACACATTCTGAAAATACAATATAAAAATTGACTGTTCTTTTGCTAGATATGTGTACTTTAGATATGGTACAATATACATACGGACAAAGTTTTGGGAATAAAACATAAAAAAAATCCAAATATTTCCGACCTGACTTTGCACCAATTCGGTAGAATGGCCCATATACGTATATGGGCCATTCTACCGAATTCTTGTAATATGCAGTCCCTCAACAATAACATTTATTTACAAAACAATTAGGTATTTAGGCATAGATATTAAATTAGAAAATGTTATGGTCTATATAAACCCAATGCATTACATGAGATAGTGATAAGCTAAATATATACAAAATCATCATTTATAGGGTACTTTATATTGGGAAGTAGCTGTCCCCAACCCTGACATCTAAATTTCAATGCCTTTAAATAACACTTTTCATTTTTTTATTTTTTTTTTCAATGATTTAATTTCAAAGATCTTTATGATTGGGTTGAAACAGAACTTGGAATATTTAGATTTATTGTGGGTTTAATTTTTAAATCAATTTACTATACTCAAAAAATCATGTCCCTAGTTTTCATGTCACTACCGAAACACAAGAGTTTTAGTCCATTGGCTGAGCCTGTGTTTTAGCCACGACTCTGCATTTTTGACCATGCAGTGACACTGCATCTCTGTCCCTCATGGTTGAATGGTAAGTAGCTAAATCCCATAGTTTTTATATAAATGTGTTCCAAAGTCTGAAAATCGACGTGTAACCTTAAGAATTGTCACTACCGAAACGCATGTTTTCTTCAATTAAGTAAACCTTTTAGGGTTTCATGGAAAATCGTATGTTTGTATGTGTGTACACCTCTTCAAAGATGTGTTTGCAAGCCGTGTGCTTGCTAGAATTCTTTATTTATGCTTAAAGTTAGCTAGAATTGTCACTACCGAAACAGTCACTACCGAAACATATGGTAGTGACCAGATGATTTTGGTAGTGACAAAATGAAATGGCAAGTAGTTCAATCCCATAATTTTTAAATAAATGTGTTGTGTGGACTAAAGGGAGGCCCAGAGCACCTTTTGAATGATTTTGGGAGAGAAATGAACATCCATCCAACAGTGCAGTCACTACCGAAACAGATAAATTGACCTTGAAAATTTGGTAAAAAATTAATTTCTATGGATTTCATTGTGAAAATCTTCAAGAAATATTTGTAAAAATACTCTTCAGAGAAGGGAAGGAAACACAATCTGAACAGGTCAATAATAATACTTTTTTACTATAGTAAATGTGATGTTTCGGTAGTGACAATTTTTGGAAGAGGAAAAACATTCCAACACATTCTGAAAATACAATATAAAACTTGACAGTTCTTTTACTAGATATGTGTACTTTAGATATGGTACAATATACATACGGACAAAGTTTTGGGAAAAACCATACAAAAATTCTAAATATATCCGACATGACTTTGCATCAATTCGGTAGAATGGCCCATATACAGTGCTGCCTGAAAGTATGTGAACCCCTTGAGCAGTTTTGAAGAGTTTTCTGTTGTTTTACCATGATTTTCCTATTTTATCATCACCAGTTTTCCATGTATGAAATGTCAGGTGTATGTTTATCAATTGTATGTAGGCTACTTGTTTAGAGGGAATAGTGTGAGTAGCCAAAAAACTACATGAAACATGGAATTAGCCTCACAGCAAGAAGGTCATGGGTTCGATCCCTGCATTGGGGGCGCTGTTGGCTCTGGGGAGCAGGTCCTCCCTCAGGTGGGCTATCCCCCGGACCTTTCTGTGTGGAGTTTGCATGTTCTCCCCGTGTTCACAAGGGGTTTCCTCCACTAAGAATCCCAACAGAAAAAAACATGCAACAGAACACTCTTTGTCTGTCCCTGACCAAGACAGACGATTCACCTCACCTGGTCCCCGGGCGCCTAAAGGCTGCCCACTGCTCCTGGGGTCCTGGAGGAAGGACAGTCCAGGATGGGATGAATGCAGTAGATAAATTCACAATGTGTGTGTGTGTGTGTGTGTGTGTGTGTGTGTGTGTGTGTCGCCTCCATGTATTCACGTGTGCAGTGTGTCGCTTGTGCGATTAAGTCTGACAATTATACAATTATTATTATAATTATGTATTGTTGTGTAGTGTTAATGCAGTGTAGTTTAGTTAAGGGAACTGTAGTGTAGTATTTTAGGGTACTGTAGTGTTGTGTAGTTTAAATGCAGTGCAGTGTTGTGGTAATGCAGTTTAGTGTAGTGTAGTGTAGTGTTGTGTTGTGTTGTGCTGTGTTGTGCTGTGTGGTGTTAATGCTGTGTAGTTTAGTCTAGGGAGCTGAAGTATAGTATAGTGTAGTGTAGTGTAGTGTAGTGCAGTGTCAATGCAGTGTAGTGTCAAAGCAGTGCAGTTTAGTTTAGTTAACGGTAGTGTAGTGTAGTGTGGTGCAGTGTAGTGTGGTGCAGTGTAGTGTGGATGCAGTGGGTGTGATGTAATGTAGTGTAGTGTAGTGTAGTGTGGATGCAGTGGGTGTGATGTAGTGTAGTGTAGTGTAGTGTAGTGTGGATGCAGTGGGTGTGATGTAGTGTAGTGTAGTGTAGTGTAGTGTGGATGCAGTGGGTGTGATGTAATGTAGTGTAGTGTAGTGTGGTGTGGATGCAGTGGGTGTGATGTAATGTAGTGAAGTGTAGTGTAGTGTAGTGTGGATGCAGTGGGTGTGATGTAATGAGTCCTGGACACATTTCTGGGATTCCCTTTCTGCAGCTCAGGCACACACACACACACACACACACATAGGCGTCAGTTAAGGGGGGGACGGGGGGGACATGTCCCCACCACTATTCTTAATTTGAATTTTGTCCCCATCAGTTTTAAAAACGTGCAAACCAATTGCGGCCAAAAAAATCCCCACATGCTCAATCGAACTCGTCTAATGTAAGTCTTGCGTATGATCCAACCCAATCAATTCGCAAACATTTCTCAATTACGGTGACAGTTATTTATAATTATGAGCCATCACTTGCCCAATAAGCATTTTAACAATAGTCAGTCTTGACAACAGCAAATAATTAATTTAGCCTCATTTGCCTTTTGCTGAATGAAACGGGTCTCGTTTTTATTAAGTAATACTGCCATTAAACAATCGCAAGGGTGTCTGGGTTATTCTGGGTAAGATTCTATAGCCCACCCACAATTGTATCGATTGTTTCCCACCCTGTGTTGTGTTGCATTGCATGTTGAGAAAGCGATAAGTAGGCTCCCCCATGACCTTCAAACTCAAAAGTGTCTGTAGGAAGCGGCATGAACGCAACGAGAAGGATGAAAGGGTGGCAAAACTGCCAAAATTATCTTCATTTGGATTTGTGGCGAAGAGAGTTCAAGAGAACGCTACGTCTCTGACCCCCAGCCCAACGGAAATAAGGCCCACCGGGGT
>NW_027666821.1:37500-40000 GCF_963457725.1 Sprattus sprattus | reverse complement strand
ATTCCTGTGTCTCTCGCAATGCAGTTTCCAGAATGTTCTTTCCCACCATTTTTTACATGAGGAGGCAGCACTCTGAGAGCTGATCCTAGTTTCCATGTGAAAGGAATGAATATCGACGCATCCCTTCAGTTCTGTTCTCTCTCTCTCTCTCTCTGGTCTTTGTCCTTACCCCGCTGCCGTACACTGATTGGCAGTACGTAGTCTCTGTCCATGTGATATTCGCAGTAATTGGCATTCTCATGAGAGTATGTGACACAAAGGTCTTTCATTAGCCTGTGCCTGGACATTGATTGTCCGGGTCCATTGAAAGGGGGCCAGTCAGTGACATGGTGGCGGTTGGTGGCGGTGGTTTGGCGGTAGTTAGCGGTGTGGGGCGGTCAGGCTCGGCAGCGGAGGAGCAGTGCCGGGTTACCCTGGCTCCTCCGAGGGGCGCTGGTGTTGCCAGGGTGTCTGGCGTCTGATCAATATGTCTCCGTCCATTAGGATCTGCTTCCAGTGACCTTCTCCAGGTTGTCTGTTACAGGGTATCCGTTTGTAGGCTACTGTTTTCTGCTATAACACACAAGCACAGACACACTCGCGCGCCAAATGTTTTCCCTCAGATGCGTCCGAACGGGCCGGCAGAACTCGGAGCTGGCAGTCTGACCCAGAGGGACGATTTCACTGCGGCTGCACTGAAAACAATCAGAGGAACTGCGATGACTTAATGAATCTCCACAATGACCTCTCTTCCTGTTGAATGTCCGCAGTGACCACTTATCAAGGACCTTGCTTTCACTGCTCCATCCTCTGCACTTGTGTGTGTGTGTTTGTGAGAGTTTGTGTGTGTGGGTTTTTGTGTGTGTGTGTGTGTGTGTGTGTTTCTCCTCCACTACTTCATCCTATTTCACCCTCTCTATAGATCCTAAATAATTCCCACCCCCAGGGTGATGGCAACAGGATAAGAGAAGGTGTGTGTGTGTGTGTGTGTGTGTTGAGGGGGGGGGGGGGCACTGGTAATGAACTCCATGAATTAGAGATGTGGGACTGTGCCGTCTGTTGCAGTGTTCCTGAGCTGCAGGGAGAGGGGTAGACGGGTACAGAGGGGTGCGGGGTTCATAGAGGCCTCTGTTGCCCCCGGGGTCAGAGTTCACAGGATCATGGTGGGATTGGGGAGCAGGGGGGGGGGGGGGGGGCAACGGTGTCACAACAAAGGCGCCCCCACCGATGCTTTGATCTGCAACAAGATGAGCCCCAAGGGTGGGATTTGGTGCTGCCCAAAAACTCCCCCCTTCCACAAGTAACACACACACACACACACACACACACACTGCTCCTGGTCCCTGCCTCTCATTGTCTTTAGCTTTGTTGTTAATATTCTTGCAGTGCCTCCGTCTTGTTTGTTCTCTGGGCCTGCTGAGCAGCTTGCACTTGTCTCTGCTCCTCCCAGATGCTTGGCTCCCCAGTGATTGGCAGCAGGGACCTTACAAAGAAACGGCTGAACAGGCCAAGATTGTGGCAGCAATACAGTGTATGTGTGTGTGTGTGTGTGTGTGTGTGTGTGTGTGTGTGTGTGTGTGTGTGTGTGTGTGTGTGTGTGTGTGTGTGTGTGTGTGTATGTGTGTGCAAGTTTGCATCTTTATTGGTTTACTACTTGTTTTGTTGTTGTGCTTAACAGATGCCTCATAGCACATGTTGTATGCATCGTATAAATGTATTTACGTGTATGACGTTCTGAATGTGTGTGTGTGTGTGTGTGTGTGTGTGTTATCTATGTGTGTGCCCATGTACATGGAGTGTATTTGGGTGGTGATTTTCATGTACTGTAGCTCCCCGTGACATGCTGGGGCTATAATGACTGCCCTACCAAGGCCAGCGTCATAAAGGCGTACACCACAGCAATGCCTCTCTTCAGTTCTCTTCCGGCCAATGAAAGCTCTCTCCTAATAAAACATTTCTGGTACCAGTGATTAGCATGTACTGGTTATTTTGAGAGCCATCTCTCTTACTCTCTCTCTCTCTCTGCCCTTGACAAATCTGACTCCCTCAAAAGCGGAAAACCATGAAGTGTGCCTTTGAGAAATGATATTTTTCTTAAGGAGGAAAAAAAAACAGCAGCACACATAGATTATTTTTGGATGTATAGAAAAATGACCTTAAAGTGCTTCATTTCTTCCGTGTAATTCCCTCTCGCATTAGCAGGGAGTCGGCAAATGTGAAGCCTGGCCATTTCAAGGCAGCTACTCTTCTTAATGTTGCAATCAGAGCAGCACAATGGGTGATCTTAGTCACAGAAGGTGAGGCCACGACACACAGAGAGAGAGAGAGAGAGATAGAGAGAGAGAGGGAAGAGGGAGAGAGAGAGAGAGAAAGAAAAAGAGAGAGAGAGAGAGAGAGAGAGAGAGAGAGAGAGAGAGGGAGAGAGTTATGCAGGATTAGCTTCTCCTTAGCAACTCTATTGCCTCCAGCAATCCGGGTAATGCTTGCACTTACAGAATCTATCCCCTGATTGCCGGTGACA
>NW_027666821.1:25000-32500 GCF_963457725.1 Sprattus sprattus | reverse complement strand
CAGGGTGGAGGCGAAGTAGAGGCGAGTCCCTCTCTCTCTCTCCATCTCTCCCTCTCTCTTTCTCTCTCTCTCCCTCTCTCTCTCTCACCCATCCCTTCCTATCTCCATCTCTCTCTCTCTCTCTCTCCCTCTCTCTCTCACCCATCCCTTCCTATCTCCATCTCTCTCTCTCTCTCCCTCCTTTTCTCTCTCTCTCCCCGAGTGAAGGTGAGGCAGGGTGGAGGCAGGGTGGAGGCGCTACTCTTGAGAGACTCCAGCAGCGAGGGAAAGCATGTGCGTGACAGCTTAGGGTTGTGGGTGTCGAGCGCGGCTCTACGCCACGGGAACAATTACCCTCAATGAGCTCAGCCGCCTCGCTGTTTGTTTTCACCAGCGGTTTTTCGCGCCGGTTGCAGGCGCGCGGCTGCTTTGAAGACGGCCAATCTGAGGAGTTTAACACATTGCACTCGCCGCATCGTGTTTGGCCTCAGCCTGCCTGCCTGCCGCACGCCACAGAAAAATCTGCGAGACACATTTTGCCGAAGTATGCGAATGTGGTCGCCTCTCATCATGAAAAGTCTTTTTTTTTCACCCTCCACCTCTCTCCCTCCACCCCTCTCTCTCTCCATTTATCTCTCCCTCTCTCTCCCTCTCTCTCTCCATCTCTCCCTCTCTCTTTCTCTCTCTCTCTCTCCCTCTCACCCATCCCTTCCTATCTCCATCTCTCTCTCTCCCTCCCTCCCTCTCTCTCCCTCCCTTTCTCTCCCTCCACCCCGACCTGCTTTCTGAATTCTGTTGACTTGTAGTGCTGGGGGACTGTGTCTGTAAACATCAGGTCAGGCTCCGTTCCTGCAAAGACAGAGTTTCGTCCAATCAAAACTGGAGGAATTGAATTAATGACGACTCTTCCTGCTTGCGGCAGTTTGGGCCAATCAGAGAGCGAGCTAGGGGAGGCAGGTTGTCAGGTGGCGAGGCTGGAGAGGCAGCTGATGGCAGAGTACTTGTTTACGGGCTCCTCACAGGGCTGCCTCTCGCCCCGAGGACTCGTGCTGGCACATGAAAGAGACCAGAGCCTCCTTCCTACCTTCCCTTTTCATCCTCTTGTCACTTCAACCCCGCCGACTCATCTCGGCTTCCCTTTAAAGAGAGGTGTGCTGCCAGCGTGCTGCCAAATACTCCCAAGAATACGGAGAGAAAATCCAAAGGCAGGCACTTTTTTTTTCGTAAGGCCTCGAGTGCAAGTGTCAAGGTCGGAGATCAAGGGGAGGCGTTTGACGGAGCGAGTGACCCTCGTTACCCTCACTGGGAGGGAACTCTCACCCAATCTGTTTCCATTTGTTAGCCTCAACCCAGTCTACACGTATGGGGAAACCAGTGTCAGAACCCAGCCTCAACGGCCCCATCCATCCCCAGCCGTGCAGGGTCAGAGTCAGGGTCTCTGCTTTGTTTCCCGGGCACACCCTGTGGTTGCCATGCCCAGACAGGAGCCTGACGTGCTGAGGCCCTGTGCTAGGTGCATTCCTCACATCGCTTATGGTGCCAGGCAGGCAGGTGTGTGTGTGTGTGTGAAGTGTGTGTGTGTGTGGGGGGGGGGGAGGGGGGTAATTTTATTGTAATATTGTGGGACATGATAGATTTACTGTCGGAAGCCGTTTGCCGAGCTAACGTGTCGCTGAGTACAGACATCAGCACGGTGAATGAGAACTGAAGCCCCTGTAGCGCGTCGGCGTGTCTGTGTGACTCGGCTTCAGGTCCAGATCAGGGCATCGGCGGCAGGGCTGAGTGGAATGGCAATGGGATTCTGAAGAGACTGGAGAGAGTACGGCTGCTAAGACTCCTCTCCTAGTGTTTGCATTTCTTCATCGAGCGGGGGGGGGCCTTTGTGTGCTTTAGTGGAGACCAAAGCATACAGCTCCAGTGTCCCAACGTTGACCAGCATTTCAGTTCACACTGTGTTCATCGTCTGCTTTTATAGTTTCACCATTGGCTTTGCTCAGAGCTTACGATGTCCCTCCTTAACTTAAAGAAGTGTGAGGAAGACAAACCCCTCTCCCTGTCTCTCTCTGTCTCTCGTCATTTTTGCTGCGTTATTGCCTTTTTATTGCTTTCCCCTCTTAACGAGTGAGGGTGAGCCAATTACGGGCTGAGGTCGTCAGGCGGCATCTCCCTCTCTCTAACTCTCTCTAATGGTGGTCGTGTTGGAGGAGTGTTATTATTGTTCATTAGGCGACGCCAAGAATCTGCGGCACTAATGAGAAAATGCTACGGCTGAGAGAAGAGGAGAGAAGAGGAGAGAAGAGGAGTGGAGAGGAGCTTTCTCCCCCAGCACCCACACAGCTACAAATCAATTAATGGGAACATATTGCATAACAATAGTTTTGAGAGAAGTGAAGGAGACTGGAGAGAAGGATGTTCCTCGCTGTCTGTTGTCCTCTAGCCAGCTGTCTCCTCTTTCGCCGTCGCGTTGCCTTGCTTTAGGGACGGTTGATATACAGATGGTCAAGTCTCTCTGTCTCTCGTTTCGCTGGCCTCTCACACACACACACACACATACACACACACACACACACACACACACACACACACACACGCTCGCCTCGCTCGTCCCTCTCATCTTGCCGATCGTCCTCTCTCCCTGCTGCACGAGCGCTCGGAGAAGCTGGGCGAGAGGCCACTGGCCGACGTGGTGTGTTTATTTGGACACGGCGAGTGCAGAAGGCACTGTGGCTTCTCAGTAACTCCCTAAGCTTGAGAGCTGTGTGTGTCTTGGCTGCTGCGAAGAGCACGGACGACGGGATGCAGTGCCAAGAGTGTACTCGTTTTTTTGCACACACACACACACACTCTCTTACACACACAAACACACACACACACACACACACACACACATACACACACACACACACACACACACAGACACTTACACACACACACACACACACACACACACTCTCTCACAATCTCGTATACACTAACAGCAGTGTGTAGCCATAGCAGCGACACGAGAGCTTGGTTCACCATGGAGACAGTGACGTGCCTGTTGAGCGCGGGGGACAGAAGTGAGCATCGCGTCACCTCCACACCCGCGCTGTACCGCTTTCAGATCCAGTCCCACAACCCCAGGCATCTGGCCAAGGATCACAGCAGGCCCGCCTGGTCCTGGAGGACCGGATCGGGCCAACTTCTCCATCACCGGTTTCGAAAATCAGAGGGTTTAAATTGAGTTAGAGTTTGCTGATGCTGGTATCACTCCAGATCCCATCTGGATACATGGTCCCTGCCTACAAAAATAAGCTATATTATGGTGGCAAAAGTAGTGGTGAATATATCAGATGTTCAGCTGAGGAGTATATCTCACACTCATACCTCCAAATGCACTATTTGCACTATTTGTATTCTGTAGGTGACATAAGGGGTACTCCCTTAAAACCCATGTTATATTTCTAAATGTAGTGTATTGCATTTGGAATCATTTCACTACTCAAGCTCTGCTGATCTCTGTTTGGGTCTCCGTTGCCATAGCAGTGGATGAGATCTCACAGAGGTTTTGGCGTGGAGAAAAACAACACTTAGTGGAAGCCTCAGGTGGTTCGCCACCTTGCTCCACCTTTCCTCCACCCCCACCCATACCCTCCTCCATCCCGCAGGGGCCTCCGTCTCCCTCCCACACGCTCAGCCCCCCCTCAGCTCGCTAATTAGCACTCCTTCACTGCTGCAGAAATGGCCCAGAGTAATTGCACCGCCAGTGGAAACTCCGTCCCTGGCAAGCCCCAAGAAAGTGAGTGTGTGTGTGTGTGTGTGTGTGTGTGTGTGTCTGTGTGTGTGTGTGTGTGCGTGCGTGCGTGCGTGCGTGCGTTTGTGCGTGTGTGCGTGTGTGCGTGTGTGCGTGTGTGCGTTGTGTGTGTGTGTGTGTGTGTGTGTGTGTGTGTGTGTGTGTGTGTGTGTGTGTGTGTGTGTGAGTGTGTGCAAGGGGGCTAGAGCTCAAACAGTGGATGTCATGGAGCCAAATGGCCACCGCAATCTTCTTCCTTATTTACTCTTCCACTTAGCTGGAGTTTTTTTTCCCTTTGTTCTTTCTTCCTCTGTGTTCGAAATTATAATTTATCTCCCTCTCTCCCTCTGTCTCACTCTCTCTCTGTCTCACTCTCTCTCTGTCTCACCCTCTGTGTTTATCCCCCAGTAAAGCTTTGTTAATTATACCGTTGTCATTTAAACTGTTTTGTTTATATTCGTTTTTCAGTCTTGGGTTGAGCTGGTGTTTAGTCTGTGTTGGAGCGTGGCCCAGTGTTCAGCGGGGTGTAGGTCTGTGTGTGTGTGTGTGTGTGTGTGTGTGTGTGTGTGTGTGTGTGTGTGTGTGTGTGTGTGTGTTATGTCTGCCCAGCGCTGTGCAAGACATTAGAGGTGTGATGGATCTATCTGAGGGAGCCGAGGCTGCAGACGACAGAGCTCATCACTCACACACACTCACTCACACACACACACACACACACACACACTCACACTAATCCTGCAGGGCCTTGTCACATGCATCCAACACACACAAAAGACCCAATAGCAGCAGCAGGTGTACGTGCATAACACCACACACCACACACACACATACACACATGCACACGGACACACACACACACATATACATACACACACAGACTTCTATACATACACACACACACAGACACACACACACACTCACTTTGATATTTAAACCTTAAAATATGAAATACAATGAAATACAAATACTATGAGGCATATAGAGGCATGAAAGTACTGTGTCACCATGTAATCTCATTTGACATAAGTATGACAATAGAAACAAACACACACACACACCATCACACACACACACACACAGACATACACACACGCACACACACACACACACACACACACACACACACACACACACACACACACACACACACACACACACACACACACACACACACACACACACACACACACACACACGTGCGCGCACACACACAGACAGAGTCACTGATTGAACGAAACAGGAGCAGGCAAGAGTCATTTATTAAATAAATGGCGAGACGATTCACTCCCCCTGAGACCGTGGTATTTAGCACTGTCACCTGGGGCAGCTCAGGAGGGGCAGCAGACTTTGGAGGGGATAGGAGGGTGGGGGTAAAAATGGACCCATCTAACCCCCACCATCCCTCATCCTGATGGCTGCTGAAAAGAAAAGACAGCGGGGAGAGAGAGAGCTGGAGTAAAAGAAAGAAAGGGGAAAGAGGGAGCAGGAGATAGAGACAGAGGGATAAAAAGGGGGAGAGAAAGAGGAGCCTAGAGAAAAGCCATCTGGGCCCTGATGGATAGAAGGTGTTTGAAGGGGAGAGCAGGATGGGCCGTGGCTCAGGTTCTGGCCCTGGGGTAGAAGCGGGGAGCATTGTGGGAGGGAGAGAGAGAGAGAGACAGAGAGAGAGAGAGAGAGAGAGAGAGAGATGGAGAGAGAGAGATGGAGAGAGGCACGAGCAGCGGAAAAAGAGGAGGGAATGAAATGATCCATCACTAGGAAAAAGGAATTAGTCTGATTGAAGAGCTGGTGAACGTGAAGAGTAGAATGCACGAGTGAGAAAGAAAGAAAGAAAGAGAGCGCGAGCAAAAGAGAGAGAGAGAGAGAGAGAGAGAGAGACAGAGAATCTGAGGTGAAGAGGTGAGAACCAGGGACTGAGAGAAAGAAGAGGCATTAAACATAGTAGCAGATGGAGATGGAGAATGTTAAATAATCAGGCTGTCTGCTTTAAAAAGAAGGGGGGAGAGGTGGCGGAGGAAGACTTTGCCTTCAAAGTGGCATTTTCTCCTGCCTGCTGTCTGGTGGGTCTGGTGGCGGGCCGGTGGGCCGGTGGGCGTGGGGTGGGATTATGTGTGTTAACGTCGGGCGGGCCGGGGTGAAGATGAATAGCAGCCCTCTCTGGATCCCAACACCATCATTAGCATTTCCACATGGGCGCCCAAGATAAAGACCCTCAGACACAGTTTGGACCCACACAGGGTTTCTGTTGACTGTTTTCATTTCCCTTTTGTTACTACAACCCTCTCTTTCATACACACAGACACACACACACACACACACACACACACACACACACAGACACGCACGCGCAGACACAGACACACACACACACATACACACACAGACACACACACACACAGACACACACACAAACACACACACACAGACACACACACACAGACACACACACACACACACACACACACACACACACACACACACAGCTGACCGTCCATTAATCCTTACTATAAATCAGATTGTGCTACCTAAATATGGCTGTTCTCCACATCTCTATAATGCCCAAAAGCCCAAATATAACACAGACAGTAAACAAAGGAAAATAAATAAACAAACAAATAAATAAATAAAACGCTGGATGATCCAGTTTTGTAAACCTCTCTTGCTCGGAGTAAACATTTCCCCGTGTTCATTAATTTTGCACTTTGCCGGCTGCAGTAGCTGGAGGTGATGTATGCCTTGTGGTTCCTGGAGTGTCAGACATGTTTTTCTTTTCCTTTTTTTTTATCCCATGGCTTTTTTTTTTAACACAACACACTCACACCAATATTTCTCTCCTTTGTCTGTTGCCAAGGTTGCAAATGATAAGGTTGGCTGCAGCGCCTGCTACGGATTCCCCAAATGGTCCTGGCAGCCTCATTCTAAGCCAATCAGGGGCCTTTGTCATTAATCATCTCAATCAGGGTTTTTTCGGGGACAACATGCCACTCTTTACTACTTATCCATTCACAGGTTGTGAGTTGCGCAGTATTCCCAGACTAGCTGTCTGGGAGCAGTCTGAGGTTGCTTTTATTTTTCCCTGGTTTTTCTGCCTCGGCGCTCTCTGCTATGCTGGTGAAGGCACTGTGTTTATTTTGTCATATCAACCAGATCTTTTTCTGAGTATACCAAATGCACCCACTCTGACTCACTGTTGTCTTTCAGGCATGTGATTCACTGCAACATGTGATTCACTGCGATGGCATTATGACAGAGCGACCAAAAAAACGGTGATGAGTGTTCAAGCTTCAGGGCACTTCGCTGGAAGACAGTTGGAATTTTAGTTTCTGTACAATACCCAGTCCCCCCCCACCCCTCCCCACCCACACACACACACCCACACCCACACACACAGCTCCCCATCTGTACGGAGCCGTGGGTGCATGGGGTGGAGGTGGGGGGGGGCGGGGGCGGGGGGGGGGGGGGTCGGGGAGTAACGCTGTCAGCCAAAAGGCCTCCTTCACCACCACTCTCTAGCCTCCGCTGTTCTGTGTTTTGCCTCATTGCCCAACTATGGACTAGACCCATGAGAAACACCCAGGCAACTCTGATTAAATATTCAACCAGAATCGTATTGATTTCCCTACAGCTCATAGCTGTACAGGAGAAGGAGGGAGGGAGAGTGGGAGAGGGAACGAAGAGAGAGGGTGAGAGAGTAAGAAAACAGCCCTGGTCTCTTCACTTGCCTTAGATGCACCCTGGGATCAATGCAT
>NW_027666821.1:5000-17500 GCF_963457725.1 Sprattus sprattus | reverse complement strand
GTGGACATGGTGGTGAGGTTCAGTGACAAAGGTTGTCTCTGTCTTTAGCTCTACATAGTGTTACCTTCATGACTTTCCTTTTTTATCTGTTCCAAGAAACACACAGAAATGGAGGAAGAACGCATCTGTTGCTGTTATCAATTCTTTTCTGCTTGAGGGTGACAGTATGAAACCATTAAAGTCACTTAGCTCTGGCAGCAGAGCCCTTTGAGCACACACAGACAGAGCACTCACTTAAAACTGTTGACTCTGCCTTAATAATATGTATATAAGTGTGCATGTGAGTGTGTGTGTGTGTGTGTGTGCGTGTGTGTGTGTGTGTGTGTGTGGACGGCCCCCTGCTGAGTGTTTAAGCAATGTAATTCCTCCTGAATCCCACTTTATTCCGTCGTCTCTCGTGCCGGCTTTACTTAAATAGCAGAGCTGAGTGAGAGGGAGCTAGCTGGTCTGTGGGGCAGATTAGAAACTGCATTAATTGTGGTGTGGTTTACATTGGCGCTAGCTAGGAGCCATCGATCAGCCAGGAAGGGTTTGAGATAGGGTAGAAGGGGGTGTGGGGGCTATCGTTATAATAAAATGAAGGCAAAGTGATGTAGGTGTAGGTAACGAGGGTGGTTGGTGAGTTTGGAGGTGAGGTAAGAATGGGGGGGGGGGGGGGGGGGTCATGGTAGGGTAACGGGCCCCTTACTGAAGGAATGATGTATTGATTATGTCTGACAGGGCAGCACAGACTGATTGATCCCTCTGCATGTGGGGGGATGGGGGGTTTGGGGGGGGGGGGGGGGTGGTGGTTGCCTATTAGAAGATGTTTCTGTGTTGCCTGGGTCACTGTGACAACAGGCGTAGGAGGAGAAATGAACTCATCAGAGAAGAGAGAGAAAGATGGATGGAGAGATGGACAGATACATGGAAAGACAAGAGTATGTAGATCGAGAGGGATGGGAGAAGATCACCTGTAAAGGATTAAGAGTGCTCTGTGTTGAATACCTAGAACCTGTTCATGCTTCTTGATGGACCAACCCCCCCTGCCCCTGCCTATAATAACCTGATGTAGTTTGTATTCCAGACTGTAGCTCAGGAAATCCCATTGCTAATCAGATTAGCATGTACAGCCTAACTAGTATTAGTGTACTGTAATACAGTTAGCATGGAGACATCCTCCACAGTCTTCAGGAGAGGCCAGAGAGAGGAAAGTGAAGGAATGAACAGACTGGATGCTGAGCAGGAGGGAGAGGTGCGATAAGCCAGCAGAGGTGGAACAGCTCTAGGGAGGGAGAGAGGGATGGAGAGAGGGATGGTGTGGGATGGAGCGAGGGATGGAGAGGGATGGAGAGAGGAATGGAGAGAGGGATGGAGAGAGGGGAAATGGTGAGAGCGAACCAGCAGAGGTGGAACAGCTCTAGGGAGGGAGAGAGGGATGGAGAGAGGGATGGAGAGTGAAATGGAGAGAGGAATGGAGAGAGGAATGGAGAGGGGGATGGAGAGAGGGGAAATGCTGAGAGCGAATGAGAGCCAACTATGCTCCTGTCACGGCTTCTCCTCAGTCCGGCTCTTTAAGCTCCGGAGTCCTCCACACCGCCCCTGGCAAGAGCCTTATCTCGCTTCTTGTGTGTGTGTGTCTTTGTGTGTATTTTCTTATGTGTGTGTGTGTGTGTGTGTGTGTGTGTGTGTGTGTTTGTGTGTGTGTATGTACACCCGACACCTTTCATCAAGCACCCTCACACTCTCACTCTCTCCAAAACACATACACACACACACACACACACACACACACACACACACACACACACACACACACACACAAAAGAGGCATGCACACAACAGCCTCCCCTCCACTAATTGATTGCTTTATGTTAATTGGGGCCCAGCAGTGAGTGCTGGCTATTAAATGGGGAGCTGAAACGTGTTGGCTTGACAGTAAATTGTGGGTCTGCCTGTGGAGTTATCTAGCGCGAGCCCAGAGGCATTGTCAAGGCGATAAGCTCCCGCTCTAAATTACCTTCTTCCCCGTGACAAATCTGAAATTCAGCACATTCGAGCATCGGAGAGGTGCTCGGGAGCGTATGTTTATGAGCGAATAAATCAATCTCATCAGCTGTCAGGAAAGAGAGAAAGAGCGGAAGAAAGAGAGAGAGAGAAAGAGAGAGATAGAGGGAGAGAGACAAGCGATGAGAGAGTGGCACCGCTCTGTTTGTGCTCCTGATTGGGAATCAGCATCCTTCTTGTTGGTCTTCCATAGAGGCAATCAAGGAGGCTTGCGCTAGCTCCAGAACAGCCACTTAGCATGGCAGGCTATGTAAATACTAAACTGAACTGTTGGAAAATCTTAAGGGATTTGCGTGCGTGAATGGTAGTTTGCTGTCAGCGATATGATTTGACAAGCTGGGAGAGGTTGTTCGTAGTGGCCTCCCATATCCCGTGTTATCGTCTGATCTGCCGGTCCTTCTCGCTCTCTCCCATGTCCGGCACTGCGGCTGAGCAGGACCATTTGCATTTAGGCCGGGTAATTGCCAAGCATTAATAGCCAACCATGGACTGATTATGGTAATCACTGCATGTTTGAATCCCTTGAAAGCTGCTTTTAAGCGGGGACATTTTCCACACCAACTTGCTCGACTTCAATCACTCCCGCCGGCCCACCCTGTTTCGTCCGTTGTCCCCAAGCACCGGGTGCGGCAGGCATCATCAGCTCCGAAAACGCCCCCCACTCCCCCCGCACGCACACTGGTAATATTAGGGCTGACGATTGGACCCCCAGCCGTGAACCACCATGTTATTTGAATATGTTTATCCCCGTGCACCACTAGCTAATGCGAATGTAAAGCGGGGAAAATGACCTGGCTGGATGGGAGCCTCCTGTGGCTATGAAACTGGGGTGTGACGGCGGAGGTTACAGGTCCCCTGTTTCCCTGTTGCGTGCTCACACACTCCCCCCCCCTGAACCAAACCCCCTCCACCCCCACCCACCCCCACCCCACCCTCTGCTTCCTGCCTCTGAATCGCCCCTCTCATGAATAATGCAGCTTCCATCGGGTCAGGCAACCGTGTGCGGGTCAGCGGCTCGGAATAGGCCGGCTGCTGTCGCTGCTTCGGCTCGGTGTTGCGGCGGCAGAGTCGGAGCAGCAACAGCTCCCTTTAAAGATTAAATTAATTTGCTCCGTTGCTTCATTAATGTTATGGAGGGCAGGTATCACAGAGAGTGGTTTCCTTTCTTTCCTTTTATTCAACCGGATTACTTCTCTCTCTCTCTCTCTCTCTCTCTCTCTCTCTCTCTCTCTCTCTCTCTCTTTCTCTCTCTCTCTCTCTCTTTCTCTCTCTCTCTTCCTCTTTCTCTTTTGCTGCATCGAGTGCTGCTTCAGCGCTGGAGCCATAGCCCTATGTAAAGCAGATATGCATGGGCAGAGGCAATTTCCCCCAATTCCAAAAGGTGGCTCCTGGAAGATGGATTTCTTGCTGTTGGTTCCGCTCCTCCACCAGTCAAATGTATGTTATGAAAAATCAAACTTCATCTCGCTCTCTCTCTCCGAGACCAGTCATTCAAGACATTAGCCACACTTGGAAACACAGAAAATAGCATTGGGGAAATTCCACCATTTCCACTTGACAAAATGGATCCACGGGCCTTGCCGCCGTTCCGTTGCACGCTTGCGCGCTCCTCACTGTTATTTCATTTTAAATCAGAGATGGCTCCATGCAAGTTGTTAATTTAGTTGGCTAATATTCCCATCGCTGCCAGAACACGCTTGACTGGCGGAAGCTGTAAGGGCTAAATTGAACGGTGCTCTTTGTTTGTTCGAGGAGGAGGTGCTTTTGCAGTTGTGTTTTTTAGCTCCAGTTTTGAGGCAAGTCTGCGGTTCCAGGCATTTCTCGGCAGCCATTTCAATCTTCCACCTATAAACGAATAAATGAAAGGGAGACTTTTCCTTTTTTTCGGTGGATGAGGCACTGGCATCCACGTGACTGCTGCCTAACAGAGGAGGGATTGCCACACAGAAACATTTCTTTTCTTACCCTCGACTCTTTCATGTTTTTTTTTTCCTCGAGACGGAGGCGTTTGAAGGAAGAGACGAGGCTGGTGGCAGTGTCAAACGCCTGCTCCTTCAGACGGGGCCTGTTTGAAGCAAAGGGGGGGTGGAAATGACAACGAAGCTGTGCATTGTGCTGATTTCAACAAAAAAACAGCCCGCTGTAATCCTAATTTAATTATGTACAGTGCAGTGCATAGCTGAAGCTACTTGAAGTGACGTGCCTTATTGAGAGGTGCTGAGAGCAGATTTCTTTTTACCTGCTGCAGTATAGAAAGACACATGTCAGGCACAGCCAGCACACCTTTGAAGTGTGTTACACCCACACACAAGTACTCGATTTGTGCCTTGTGTCTTGCATTGTCTGGTATGGAGCGGCTTCACCGTTAGCAGTGCCCTGGCAGTGCAGTCTTCTAAGTGAAGGCAAATCCGAGTCTGAGCCGGTCATCTTCCCTCTCCGCAACCTCCATCAGAGATCTTGCAGTCCCCCCATCCGCCAGCAGGGGGAGAGAAGACTGAGGGATGTGCCCTGTCCTGTGGGGTGGAGTCAAGGGGTTATCTGGTCATCCAGGGGGGGAAGCAGATAACACCAGCGGCTCTGTTTGGGTTTTACAGTGGCCTCCTGACTGACAGGGGCCATTTGTCTTCCGCTTTAAGGGCCCCGGACTCCACAGCTGCCGCTGGGTTTTGTAGTGCTGTTTTTGTCCGTAGATTTGAAACAACTCATTGATCACTTTGAGGCTCCCGATCTCTGGGTCCCAGCTTGGTGACTCAAGACTGGAACAATCCCCTGGTTTGTTTCTTTTGTGCCCCCCCCCCCCTCCCCTCTCCCCCCACCACTGAAAAAATGCACCGCTCCAAATTTAATGGCTACCCTCTGTCCTCCTTTTTTTGGGGAAGAGATGGCCAATTTCAGATGTCATTGCATCACCATGGACTCCCTGTGACCTGGAAGTAATCAGAGAATTAGCGTGACACCCTGCCCTTTGGTCCTCCCCCCATGTGGTGGAAGCCCCCCCCCCCCCCCCCCCTCTTTTTGCTCTTGTCCACTATTCTAATCTTCCTGACACAGGGTTGGATTTTCACTGCATCAGTAATGTTACACCTTCCTTCACTGGCTATCTGTGGTAGATCTTCCCCTCCAGTCTGCACCATAGATTAAGACCATTATAGTTAATCTAAATGCTTGGAGGGGGAGAGTGGTCTTTGATATGACCTGGTGGGCTGTCCTATCTGGTGTGTGTGTGATTACAGGAGCTGAAGGGTCCTTAATGGTGACTGTGACTGTGACTGTGACTGCCTGCATTGGCTTGAGAGTGTGGCCTCATTTAAAGTTCATGCTGCAGTCATCAGATCTTCACATATACACTATCCAGATATCGCGTTCCCTCCACCCCTCTCCCTCTCTCTCTCTCTCTCTCTCTCTCTCTATCTCTCTCTCTCTCTCTCTCTCTCTCTATCTATCTTTACTTGAATTAGTGGACTGGTCTAGGCTTATTGAATTATTGCTAATTGGAAGCAGAATCGGTATTGATTCTCCGTTTTTCAGTGCCTGATGTTAATGGCATTCTACAGCAGGTCACTAACTGAATTTCCCCCATGCGTAATTGGACTCCTTATTGAGGACTTTGCCATGATGGTGCGGAGGGGATGACTGAGTGAACACAGCTCCATCTCCGTGTCATAGTTCACTTCATTTCAGTGACATCATGAATAGTGCATTGAGAGGGAAAATGACATCCGTTTGCAAACGCAGCAGAGTTTATGCCCATAAAAAGCCAAGATCAGGAAGAGAGGCCATACTTTAGCCAACCTAAATCTAAACGAGACGAGTCACAGAAAATGTCAACACACAACAAACGAAGTTAAGGAAAAAACGTCAAATCCATACGAGAGTCTAATTCTAGAACTAAACCCGGCCTGGTTTTGTCAATGTGGAAGCTGTGTGTGTAGTGTACCGTGAGTTCATTGGTTATCTTGTTCCCGCCATGTAGGTCACCTTAGTGCCCCTACTATCTTAGCCCTCTGCAGGTTGAGTCAATAAAGTGCTCGGATCCTCAAATATCTTGGATTAGAGGCAGCCTCATTAACTTTGTTCATCACCTTAAATGATTAACCAAACCGGGGGGGGGGGGGGGGGACTTCGGCTGTATTGAGCAACGGGGGGAAGAGGCTTGGAGGTGGGTCCCTAGGAGCTGTGTTTGCTCACGCTGGGGAGGTGGCTCCCTCCTTTGACGGCGTCTCCGTGAAGCTCAGGACAGGTAAAGAACACCCTCAAAGTGCCACAGCACTCAGCGAGGATGAAGCGCCGGCACTTTTCAAAATCGTTCATTGTTTGCACTGACAGTCTGAGCAGTCTGAACACCTGTGGTTACACACATACACACTCAACCCAACACATACACAAATGCACACACACACACACACACACACACACACACACACACACACACACACACACACACAAACTCAAAGTGCACAGAAGTTTCCACACATCAAAACAGATCTTGGTAAACACTGGTCTGTGGAGCAACGTTTCGCCTCGAGAAGACATTGCATCTCCGTCTCTGCCGTGTTTAGATGCGGGAGACGCTATCTGCCTGCATTGCAGCAGTAAGCTGATTACCGAGCAGGACAAACACAATTACCTTGCCTGGCTGTAATGCAATTAATGGCAATGGGATTTAGGCATGACGGTTAGTGCTCGGCACGGCTGCACCATTGGCACGAGAAGGGGGCACATTCTGGGCACGGCTCCTGCTAGCCCAGAACAATGCCCGTGGCAGGCAGGTTTTTTACGAGCCTCCCCAAATAACCTGTAAACCACTTAATGAATTACCTACCGATGCCAATCTGTCACCGAGACACCTGGCTAGTAACCTGTTTTCATGCCAGTGCTAAGCCAACTCTCTTGTACAGACTGCAGGTTATTAGTGGTCATGTGTGTGTATCTCGTGGCTAGCGCTGGTAGGTGTGGTTTGAGGTGGGCTGTAGGGGATGCGTATATCTGAAAGCCATCCTGCGTCTGCCTCCTGCAGAGTACTCAGGATAAGGTGGTGTGTTTGTCATTAGCGGAGGCCAACACACTGTTTTCCATCCCAACTCACAGCGTGGGCTGCCAGTGTGTGTGTGTGTGTGTGTGTGTGTTTGTGTGTGTGTGTGTGTGTGTGTGTGTGTGTGTGTGTGTGTGTGTGTGTGTGTGTGTGTGTGTGTGTGTGTGTGTGTGTGTGTGTGTGTGTGTGTGTGTGTGTGTGTGTGTGTGTGTGTGTGTTTGTATGTGTGTGAGATTAGGTGTGCCTAATGTAGCATAGAAGTGCTGAGCAGGCAGGGCTGCCACATATTTATTCCAAGCATTTAACTGCAATATGTGTGTCTGCTAGTGTCTCTCACACACTCATGCACAAGTACACACATACAGTAGCTATAGATACCCTTTAAGTCTTTCATGTCTTCATTCCATGCAAAACACTTGCATACAGTGTCATGCCAAATTGTCTGTCTAATTTGTTTTAAGCGCGTGGAACTGCGTAAGTGTCAAGAAATAGCCGACGAGGGTTTTCCATCTATCGGAGCAGCACGCTTCTACACGATGGTGCTGAATAAATGCATGTCAAAGCTTTTCACTCTCTCCTTGCACACAACAAACACACACACACACACACACACACACACACACACACACACACACACGCACACACACACACACACACACACACACACACACACACACACAAACTCAGAAACACTTAGGACAAAAAGAAAGATCCCCTTCCTTGAGGGAGGCTATGTGTTGTAAAGGTCATCTTGGTAGCCGGCTTAATTTTCACTCTTCCCCAACAGTTAAGATCTATAAAGTGATCAATAAATCTGTTTTAATGCCTCTGCATGGGGGCCCTGGTTGTGATTTAACACCCGCCAGCTCAGATCTCGGAGCGGCCATCTCTGCATCTCTATGAGACCCCCTCCACCCCCCATCTCCCAACAGATGTGAGCTGATTGAGGGATGGAGAATGAGGGGGGGTGGGGGGGTCGGAGAGGGAAAGGGAGATGAAGGGATGAGGATTGAGATGGAGGGATAGAGACTGAGAGAGAGAAATATTGAGGGAAAGAGGGATAGAGAGTAAGACCAGTGGGGACATAGCTTGTGATGGTCAGATATATTCTCTGCACAATGACATAGCTTAGGAGCGTTTTCTATGCAAGAGAAAAAGAAGTGCTGGTTAAAACCACTCTGATGCTGGCACTGTACAGGCTGCTGGACTGGTCACTGAGCCCTGTGTTCATCAGCTAGATCCTTGGCTTACAGGACCTCAGGTGTCCCAGTCCATGTCCAAGCACCTTGACTCCGAGTTTGCCTCTTCAAGTAGCAGCTGCTCTGACTGGGTCTGCACCTGGAGCCCAGAACTCTTGTGTTGTGGAGTTGGGATGGCACACTACAGTGGATACTGACACACTCAGAGGCACACAGTGCGCACACACACACACACACACACACAAAACACTCACAGAGTTAAGTACAAAATGGCTGATATATCTTAATACAGAGCTGAGGACACATGGCCAGTCTGCATTAGCTTTGATATGTCAGTTACAGCATGGTGTTGCTTCAGTAGCAGTGTGTGCTTGAATATGTGCGCTGGCGACTAATCTTTACCTAAGCGTACCTGAGCTAAAGGATCATCAGTGCATGACAGATAAAAAAAAAATCTCCCACTGAGAACTTAATTAAAAGTGTACGTGGGTGAGTGTGTGCGCACAAGAGTGTGTGTGTGTGTGTGTGTGTTTGTGTGTGTATGTTGAAGGGGGTAGTGTGGTTGGGTTGCCATTGTGCAGTGACACCTTTTTACTATCTCCGAGCCTCCCCACCGCCTCTGCCAATCCAATTATGAATTACAAGCATTGTGAAAACATCCCAGCATGCACCGAGGAGGAGGGGGGGGGGGGGGGTAGTAGGGGGGTGCCATTAAACAACCACAGGAAGATTCCTCTTCCCAGTAAAGAGGCAAACGCGGTCTGCCAAGCAGCCGCCAGCCCAGAGAGCAAGGGCAGGCAGCTAGCAGTTTAGCAGCTTAGCAGCCTAGCCGCTTCACCGAGGGGAATGTGAGCCCACTGCTGTTTCTGAGGGATTAGCTTTCCCCTGCTAAGGTCACCCGCGCGCCCATATCATGCCATTAGTCTCAGTGCTACCCTACCACAAATAGACAGGTCAGACACCGAAAGTGATATGCTAACGGGCAGCAACAACGGTATGACAGAGTGAGGGTATGAGTCGTTGGGTGTTGTGTAGCATTATGCTGTCTCCAGGTCGATGGCGCTAAATTGAGACAGGGATTCTTTAGCACATGACACTGGATTGAAATGTGAAGAGGGAAACAGTTTGTAGCTCTATGTAGCTCTATGGACAAATGTCATGTGGTATGAAATTCCAATACCCTAGCATAAAGGGCACACAATAGGGCTTGATTGAGGCCTCAGGCGTAACTCTACTACTTATTCACCAAAATATGCATAAAGGCTAAACTATGTATCCACAGAAATGCATGGTGTAAGGGTATGCAGTGTTTCTTGAGTAGGGTGTGTGTGTGTGAGTGCTGTCAGTATGTGTGCTCCTATGCTCTCTGCTCTTTGGTGAGTGTGTGTGTGTGTGTGTGTGTGTGTGTGTGTGTGTGTGTGTGTGTGTGTGTGTGTGTGTGTGTGTGTGTGTGTGAGTGCTGTCAGTATGTGTGCTCCTATATGCTCTCTGCTCTTTGGAGTGTGTGTGTGTGTGTGTGTGTGTGTCTGTGTGTGTGTGTGTGTGTGTATGTCTGTGCTCTCTGCTCTTTGGAGAGACAGCAGAGAGCTGCTGAGTGTTTATCTCACCTTCACTGGCTGCAGCTGGTCACCAGCCTGCCCAGCAGAGCTTGTGTCACCACACATTCTTTACACCTGAACAGCTACTGGAGAGCACACAATCTGTGTGTGTGTGTGTTTGTGAGTGTATGTTTGTGAGTGTGTGTGTGTGTGTGTGTGTGTGTGTCTGTGTGTGTCTGTGTGTTGGTGTGTGTTTGGTTTAATATGGTTGTGTGTACTGTGTACTGTGTATGGTTGTCTGTGCTGTTTAATTTGTCTTTGTGTGTGTGGCTGTGGAGCCAAGTCCATGTATGTGTGGTTGTGTGTGTGTTTGCTTGTGTGTGTGATGCAGATATAGAGGCTAAGGGGCACCCATGCGTGGTGGTTGGGAGGCTAAAACATTAGCACGCCAGAGCAGTTTATTGGAGAGGGGGAGGTGAGGTGGGGGGGGGGTAGGGGTGGGTTGGGGGCGCATCCAATTGGCCGACGCATCCTCACTGCCGAATCTTCTCCCCGCACCGCTTCTCTCTCTCTCCTCCCTGATTGCTTCCCACATTTCCTCCTCCTCCTCCTCCTCCTCCTCCTCCTCCCTGGTGCAGCCTAGGCATCGCAGTCCAGTAGTTTGGTTACAATGCAGGGCACCAGGCTGGGGGGAAGGAGGACAGAGGAGGAGGAGGAGGTGGTGGTGGTGGTGGAGGTAGAGGCTAATGAGAAGGAGATTCATTTCAACTGCTCTCCTCTGCCCTTCCCTCCTCTCCTCTCCTCTCCTCTCCCCTCCTCTCCTCTCCTCCCGCTGTGTGTTGGGCCCTGCGAGGTGGAGCGACACGCCGGGTCCCGAGCATCCTCTGCCAGAGAAACCACACAGACGGGCCCAGTGACGGCTAAATTTAACATCCTGACCGCACGGGAGGAGGGAGGGATAGAGAGGAGGAAGGGATCAAATATATATATATAAATATATATATATATATAAACCGGAGCTGCCTCCAGTTTTTCAGAGGCTTCCCCTGGAGGGGGTGGAACCGCACTGCGCTCCGCTTTTTGACAAACTAATTAGAGGGAAATACGGAAAGAGGGGGAGAGAGAGAGGAAAAGAGGGAGAAAGGGAGTAGTTTTGGTGAATATGAGGAAGCGAAGGGAACTCCTGAGAAGAAGAAGAGAAGAAAAGTCAGATCGGCACAGGTCTTCCCTATTTCCACCGCACGCAGACAACCCACTGCGCTCGACACACATCATCACGCTCACGGAACAGAATCTCACCCCTCCTCTTCGGAAAGAAGCTCTTTGATTCCTCAAGCAGGAGAAAAAAGATGAATACCAAAAGAATGAGAGAATGAGAGAGAGAGAGAGAGAGAGAGAGAGAGAGGGAGAGGGAGAGGGAGAGGGTGAGGGAAAAACGAGAGGAGCAAGAAGAAGACAGGAAGAGCAAGCAGGGCTGGTTCTTTTGATCAGGAGCGTGTGTTTTATTCAGCTCTCTCCCCCAGCTGCCGTGTGCTCACCCTGGGCTCAGATCCTTCATTAGGCTTGCCTGGTCTGCTCTGGCTCCTCGCAGGACGGCTCACTCTGATGCAGTGGGCGCAGCGCTGAGCCTCGGTTGAAGCGTCTCCTGACTCACATATGGGCCAGCCTACACACACACACAGAGAAGGGAGAGAGAGGTGGGGGGGGGGGGGGTTCATGAGAACCGCAGCATCAGGAGGGCACAGGAAACAGGCTGTGGACAGGAACTGCTAACTATTTTATGACTCACTGTTCTCTCCCCCTATTCCTGTGCAATTGTGATACACTGGGGCATGGCACTAACCTTCTGGCCATCTTGGTGCTCCGTCCTGGCTGGGGGCTATGCAACAGGCTCCTGAGACGCGGAGCTGATAGACTGACCTGTGTGGAGGGAGAGATGTGTCATCGGTTATTTAGTGATGTGTAGTGACATTTTTTTTATTTCGTTTCATTTCGTTCGTTTCATTTTCATTTCTTTGTGCTACCATTGTTAACCAGAACTCATGATGGTCTAGATAGCATCATGAGACTAGTTGATGTCAATGGAGGCAAGCTTTCTGTGTGTTTGTTTGCTTTTAACTGGAATGTACAATATTTCCACCAGCCGCTTATTGCAAAAAATGCCCAGCCTCTACACTGTTCCTTCTAACAAAGAGATCCCACCTACTCAAGACTCAAAGTGTTGGGCGTTTGGACTCAATCTGCTGTTTGTCTGTGGCAGTGTGTGTGTGTGTGTGTGTGTGTGTGTGTGTTTGTGTGTGTGTGTGTGTGTGTGTGTGTGTGTGTGTGTGTGTGTGTGTGTGTGTGTCTGTCTGTCTGCGGGTCTTTGTGTGTGTGTCTGTGTGTGTGTGTGTGTGTGTGTGTGTGTATGTGTCTGTGGGTCTGTGTGTGTGTGTGTGTATGTGTCTGTGTGAGAGTTTGTGAGTGTGTGATTTTGGCTCGTCCTCCATCCTCCTCCTCCCTCCTCCCTTCTCTTCCTCCTCCCTTGTGAGACGCCCATGTGTGTGTGTCTGCGGGTCTGTGTGTGTGTGTGTGTGTGTCCCTTGTGAGACGCCCATGTGGTGGCCGGCTCTGCCTCCTGCCCGTGTTATCAGCGGGCTCCCAGTGCCACCGACGCTTTGTCCCTCCCTGTAAACCCATGCACAC